>NC_079217.1:64075843-64082111 GCF_029633865.1 Lampris incognitus | reverse complement strand
GTTTACTTTAGTGAAGTTTTAGTTTACTTTAGTTTCATTTAGTCTAGTTTACTTTAGTGTGGTTTACTTTAGTGAAGTTTAGTTTACTTTAGTTTCATTTAGTCTAGTTTACTTTAGTTCGGTTTACTTTAGTTTGGCTGGACGGATAGACAGGGCAGACTTAGGCAGGCAGGCAGGTAGACACACAGGTAGGCAGACAGACAGGCAAGTAGACAGACATGCAGGCAGGTAGACAGACATGCAGGTAGACACACAGGCAGGCAGGCAGACAGACAGGCAGGTAGGCAGGTAGACACACAGACAGGCAGACAGACATGCAGGCAGGTAGACAGACATGCAGGTAGACACAGGCAGGCAGGCAGACAGGCAGGGCAGGTAGACAGACATGCAGGTAGACACACAGGCAGGCAGACAGACAGGCAGGCAGGTAGACAGACATGCAGGTAGACACACAGGCAGGCAGGCAGACAGACAGGCAGGTAGGCAGGTAGACAGACATGCAGGTAGACACACAGACAGGCAGACAGACATGTAGGCAGGTAGACAGACATGCAGGTAGACACAGGCAGGCAGGCAGACAGGCAGGCAGGTAGACAGACATGCAGGTAGACACACAGGCAGGCAGACAGACAGGCAGGCAGGTAGGCAGGTAGACAGACATGCAGGTAGACACACAGGCAGGCAGACAGGCAGGTAGGCAGGTAGACAGACATGCAGGCAGACACACAGGCAGGCAGACAGACGGGCAGGCAGGCAGACAGACAGGTAGGCACACAGGCAGGCAGACAGACAGACAGGTAGGCAGACAGACAGACACACAGGCAGGCAGACAGACGGGCAGGCAGACAGACAGACACACAGGCAGGCAGGTAGACAGACAGGCGGACGTTTCTCTTATCTCCTTCCATTTTACTGTAAGTTACGTTGCATTGTGATGTGCAGAACATGCTGAATAAATCAGGTGTGATTGATTGATTGATTGATCGCTTGATTAGATGATAATTGACAGTTATGGTAGTTGGTAGTTCCATTGATTCCGTCCTGTATAATGAGACTGCTGTGACTCTGAAACACGGAGCACCAGAGACGGAAGTGGGAAGTGCGTTGGTACAGCAAATGGTCGTTAGGTGGGAAGGATGTTGGCCTGCGGTGGTGGGGCGTGTGTGTGTGTGTGTGTGCATGTGTGTGTGTGTGTGTGAGTGTGAGTGAGTGTGTGTATGTGTGTAAATCTGTGTGTGTGTGTGTGTGTGTGTGTGTGTGTGTATGTGTATACATATGTGCGTATGTGTGTGTGTATATGTGTGTGTATGTGTGTATACGTGTGTGTATGTGTGTGTGCATGTGTGTGTGTGTGTGTGAGTGTGAGTGAGTGTGTGCTATGTGTGTAAATCTGTGTGTGTGTGTGAGTGTATGTGTATGTGTGTATATGTGTATGTGTGTGTATATGTGTGTGTATATGTGTGTGTATCTGTATGTGTGTGCATGTGCGTGTGTATATGTGTGTGTATGTGTGTGTGTGAGTGTGTGAGTGTGGGTGTGTGTGTGTGTGTGTGTGTATGTGTGTGTGTGTGTGTGTGTGTTGGGGGGTTACAAACTGTTGCTGGCCTTTTTTTTTCCCCTTTTTTTTTGGCGCTCCCGCCATCCCGTTTCTATTGTCATCTAATGAAGACAGCGCGTGCCTCCGCCGGCCATGACTTTACTGCCGACACAAGGCAGGCTTCAGCAGGCGCAGAGCGAGAGAAGAAGCGACAACACACAAGACAACACACAGGACAACACGTAGGACAACATGTAGGACAACACACAGGACAACACATAGGACAACACACAGGACAACACGTAGGATAACACACAGGACAACACATAGGACAACACACAGGACAACACGTAGGACAACACACAGGACAACACATAGGACAACACACAGGACAACACGTAGGACAACGCACAGGACAACACATAGGACAAACACACAGGACAACACGTAGGACAACACACAGGACAACACATAGGACAACACAGAGGACAACACGTAGGACAACACACAGGACAACACATAGGACAACACACAGGACAACACGTAGGACAATACACAAGATAACACACAGGACAACACATAGAACAACACGTAAGACAACACATAGGACAACACACAGGACAACACGTAGGACAACAAGTAGGACAACATGTAGGACAACACACAGGACAACACACAGGACAACACGCAGGACAACACGTAGGACAACACCCAGGGCAACATGTAGGACAACACATAGGACAACATGTAGGACAACATGTAGGACAACATGTAGGACAACATGTAGGACAACACGCAGGACAACACGTAGGACAACACCCAGGGCAACATGTAGGACAACACATAGGACAACATGTAGGACAACATGTAGGACAACACGCAGGACAAAACGCAGGACAACATATAGGACAACACACAGGGCAACATGTAGGACAACACGTAGGACAACACACAGGACAAAACGCAGGACAACACGTAGGACAACACCCAGGGCAACATGTAGGACAACACGTAGGACAACACGCAGGACAAAACGCAGGACAACACGTAGGACAACACACAGGGCAACATGTAGGACAACACATAGGACAACACGCAGGACAAAACGCAGGACAACACGTAGGACAACACCCAGGGCAACATGTAGGACAACACGTAGGACAACACGTAGGACAACACGCAGGACAAAACGCAGGACAACACGTAGGACAACACACAGGGCAACATGTAGGACAACACATAGGACAACACGCAGGACAACACACAGGACAACACGTAGGACAACACACAGGGCAACATGTAAGACAACACACAGGACAACACGCAGGACAACATGAAAGGACAACATGTAGGACAACACACAGGGCAACATTTAGGACAACACATAGGACAACACGTAGGAAAACACACAGGACAACATGTAGAACAACACACAGGACAACAAGCAGGACAACATGAAAGGACAACATGTAGGACAACACATAGGACAACACACAGGGCAATATGTAGAACAACACGTAGGACAACATGTAGGACAACACGCAGGACAAAACGCAGGACAACACGCAGGACAACACCTAGGACAACACGTAGGACAACATGAAAGGACAACATGTAGGTCAACACAGGACAACACACAGGGCAACATGTAGGACAACAAATAGGACAACACGTAGGACAACACACAGGACAACACGTAGGACAACACACAGGGCAACATGTAGGACAACACACAGGACAACACGTAAGACAACACACAGGGCAACATGTAGGACAACACACAGCACAACACGCAGGACAACATGAAAGGACAACATGTAGGACAACACACAGGGCAACATTTAGGACAACACATAGGACAAACACGTAGGACAACACACAAGGCAACATGTAGGACAACACACAGGACAACACGCAGGACAACATGAAAGGACAACATGTAGGACAACACATAGGACAACACACAGGGCAATATGTAGAACAACACGTAAGGACAACATGTAGGACAACACGCAGGACAAAACGCAGGACAACACGCAGGGCAACACCTAGGACAACACGTAGGACAACATGAAAGGACAACATGTAGGACAACACATAGGACAACACACAGGGCAACATGTAGGACAACACGTAGGGACAACATGTAGGACAACACACAAGACAACACACAGGACAACACATAGGACAACAAACAGGGCAACATGTAGGACAATACATAGGACAACACACAGGGCAACATGTAGGACAACACACAGGACAACACACAGGACAACACGCAGAACAACACGCAGGACAACATATAGGACAACACGTAGGACAACACACAAAACAACACAAAGTACAACACATAGTACAACATGTAGGACAACACACAGGACAACACGCAGGACGACACACAAGACAACACGCAGGACAACACGTAGGACAACATGTTGGGACAACACGTAGGGACGACACGTAGGACAACACATAGGACAACACACAGGACAAAACGCAGGACAACACGCAGGACAACACGTAGGACAACACGCAGGACAACACACAGGACAACACGCAGGACAACATGTAGGACAACACACAGGACAACAAGCAGGACAACATTTAGGACAAACACATAGGACAACGTGTAGGACAACACGTAGGACAACACACAGGGCAACATGTAGGACAACACACAGGGCAACATATAGGACAACCCACAGGACAACACGTAGGAAAACACGTAGGACAACACACAAACAACACACAGGGCAACACGTAGGACAACATGTAGGACAACACATAGGACAACATGTAGGACAACACTCAGGACAAAACGCAGGACAACACGCAGGACAACACGCAGGACAACATATAGGACAACACGTAGGACAACACACAAAGACAACACACAAAACAACACAAAGTACAACACATAGTACAACATGTAGGACAACACGTAGGACGGCATGTAGGACAACACACAGGACAACATGCAGGACAACACGCAGGACAACACGTAGGACAACATGTAGGACAACACATAGGACAAAACGCAGGACAACACCTAGGACAACATGTAGGACAACACACAGGGCAACATGTATGGACAACACACAGGACAACACGTAGGACAACACGTAGGACAACATATAGGACAACATGTAGGACAACACATAGGACAACATGAAGGACAACACGCAGGACAACACAGAGGACAACATGTAGGACAACACATAGGACAACATGTAGGACAACATACAGGACAACACACCGGCAACACGTAGGACAACAGGGCTTCACCACACAAAAGCTGGAGGGGTAAATTCAGCATGTGGGACAGACGGGGTGGCTTCTGGGTGTTCTGAACCACGTCCATTGAATTATCGACCGACTAATTGATTAATTACTTGTGATAGACAGGACTCCTCCTCAGTCAGTGGTTTAATTTACGTGTACAACGTGAGTTTGACCCTTGACCTCGTTTCCTGTTGGTTGGCTGGACATTTGGGGATCTTTAGAGGGTTGGCCTTCGTCATATTAAAACAGACCCCAGAGTCTCCTGAGAAAAGACAACTAGTCAGCACGGACGACCCGCACAGAGTGTGTGAGTGTGTGTGTGTGAGTGTGTGTGTGTGAGTGTGTGTGTGTGTGAGTTGTGTGAGTGTGTGAGTGTGTGAGTGTGTGTGTGGTACAGCATGCTGAGGACGGTGTGTACAGCTGGTCTCTAAATGTCTCCTTAACACAAGCTAACAGCTTAAGAAGAAACAGCCCGCCCGGGAGCGTGGCGCAGCTGGGCCGTGTGGGCTTCATGTACGAACACAGATGAGCTACAGGAAGGTCTGGATGAAGGAGTGGACCGTCGCTGTCATGCCTGATGGAGAGAAGAGACGACCAGACGAAGGGGTGAAGAGACCGAAGAGATGAAGAGATGAAGAGATAAAGAGACGAAGCGATGATGAGATGTAGAGGTGATGAGATGAAGAGATGACGAGATGAAGAGACGAAGCGATGATGAGATGTAGAGGTGATGAGATGAAGAGATGACGAGATGAAGAGACGAAGCGATGATGAGATGAAGAGACGAAGAGACGATGAGATGAAGAGAGGAAGAGACGAAGAGATGAAGAGAGGAAGAGACGAAGAGATGAAGAGACGAAGAGACGAAGAGATGACGAGACGAATAGATGATGAGATGAAGAGACGAAGAGACGAAGAGACGATGAGATGAAGAGAGGAAGAGACGAAGAGATGAAGAGACGAAGAGATGAAGAGACGAAGAGACGAAGAGATGAAGAGACGAAGAGATGACGAGACGAATAGATGATGAGATGAAGAGACGCAGAGATGATGAGATGAAGAGATGAAGAGATGAAGAGACGAAGAGACGAAGAGACGAAGAGACGAAGAGACGAAGAGATGAAGAGACGAATAGATGATGAGATGAAGAGACGCAGAGATGATGAGATGAAGAGATGACGAGATGAGATGAAGAGATGAAGAGACGAAGAGATGAAGACATGAAAGATGATGAGATGAAGAGACGAAGCGATGATGAGATGAAGAGATGATGAGATGAAGAGATGAAGAGATGATGAGATGAAGAGATGAAGCGATGATGAGATGAAGAGACGAAGCGATGATGAGATGAAGAGATGATGAGATGAAGAGACGAAGAGATGATGAGACGATGAGATGAGTCGAAGAGATGATGAGATGATGAGATGAAGAGTCGAAGAGATGATGAGA
>NC_079217.1:64058343-64070843 GCF_029633865.1 Lampris incognitus | reverse complement strand
AGACTAGTATAGGATGGATGAAAGACAGAGGGTAGAGACCAGTATAGGATGGATGAAAGACAGAGGGTAGAGACCAGTAGAGGATAGATGTAAGAAAGAGGATAGAGACTAGTAGAGGATACAGACTAGTAGAGGATAGATGGAAGAAAGAGGAGCGAGACTATCAGAGGATGGATGAAAGAAAGAGGATAGAGACTAATAGAGGATAGATGAAAGAGGAGAGAGACTAGTAGAGGGTAGATGAAAGAAAGAGGATAGAGACTAGCAGAGGATAGATGAAAGAAAGAGGACAGAGACTAGTAGAGGATAGATGAAAGAGAGAGGATAGAGACTAGTAGAGGATAGATGAAAGAAAGAGGAGCGAGACTAGCAGAGGATGGATGAAAGAAAGAGGATAGAGACTAGCAGAGGATAGATGAAAGAGGAGAGAGACTAGCAGAGGATGGATGAAAGAAAGAGCATATAGACTAGTAGAGGATAGATGAAAGAGGATAGAGACTAGTAGAGGATAGATGGAAGAAAGAGGATAGAGACTAGTAGAGGATAGATGAAAGAGAGAGGATAGAGACTAGTAGAGGATAGATGAAAGAAAGAGGAGCGAGACTAGCAGAGGGTGGATGAAAGAAAGAGGATAGAGACTAGTAGAGGATAGATGAAAGAGAGAGGATAGAGACTAGTAGAGGATAGATGAAAGAAAGAGGAGCGAGACTAGCAGAGGATGGATGAAAGAAAGAGGATATAGACTAGCAGAGGATAGATGAAAGAGGAGAGAGACTAGCAGAGGATGGATGAAAGAGGATAGAGACTAGTAGAGGATAGATGGAAGAAAGAGGATAGAGACCAGTAGAGGATAGATGAAAGAGGAGAGAGACTAGTAGAGGATAGATGAAAGAAAGAGGATAGAGACTAATAGAGGATAGATGAAAGAAAGAGGAGCGAGACTATCAGAGGATGGATGAAAGAAATAGGATAGAGACTAATAGTGGATAGATGAAAGAGGAGAGAGACTAGTAGAGGATAGATGAAAGAAAGAGGATAGAGACTAATAGAGGATAGATGGAAGAGGAGAGAGACTAGTATAGGATGGATGAAAGACAGAGAGTAGAGACCAGTATAGGATGGATGAAAGACAGAGGGTAGAGACCAGTAGAGGATAGATGAAAGAAAGAGGATAGAGACTAGTAGAGGATAGAGACTAGTAGAGGATAGATGGAAGAAAGAAAGAGGAGCGAGACTATCAGAGGATGGATGAAAGAAAGAGGATAGAGACTAATAGAGGATAGATGAAAGAGGAGAGAGACTAGTAGAGTGTAGATGAAAGAAAGAGGATAGAGACTAGCAGAGGATAGATGAAAGAAAGAGGACAGAGACTAGTAGAGGATAGATGAAAGAGAGAGGATAGAGACTAGTAGAGGATAGATGAAAGAAAGAGGATAGAGACTAATAGAGGATAGATGAAAGAGGAGAGAGACTAGTAGAGGATAGATGAAAGAAAGAGGATAGAGACTAATAGAGGATAGATGAAAGAGGAGAGAGACTAGTATAGGATGGATGAAAGACAGAGGGTAGAGACCAGTATAGGATGGATGAAAGACAGAGGGTAGAGACCAGTAGAGGATAGATGAAAGAAAGAGGATAAAGACTAGTAGAGGATAGAGACTAGCAGAGGATAGATGAAAGAAAGAGGACAGAGACTAGTAGAGGATAGATGAAAGAGAGAGGATAGAGACTAGTAGAGGATAGATGAAAGAAAGAGGAGCGAGACTAGCAGAGGATGGATGAAAGAAAGAGGATAGAGACTAGCAGAGGATAGATGAAAGAGGAGAGAGACTAGCAGAGGATGGATGAAAGAAAGAGCATATAGACTAGTAGAGGATAGATGAAAGAGGATAGAGACTAGTAGAGGATAGATGGAAGAAAGAGGATAGAGACTAATAGAGGATAGATGAAAGAGGAGAGAGACTAGTAGAGGATAGATGAAAGAAAGAGGATAGAGACTAGCAGAGGATAGATGGAAGAAAGAGGATAGAGACTAATAGAGGATAGATGAAAGAGGAGAGAGACTAGTAGAGGATAGATGAAAGAAAGAGGATAGAGACTAGCAGAGGATAGATGAAAGAAAGAGGACAGAGACTAGTATAGGATAGATGAAAGAAAGACGATAGAAACTAGTAGAGGATAGATGAAAGAAAGAGGAGCGAGACTAGCAGAGGATAGATGAAAGAAGATAGAGACTAGTAGAGGATAGATGAAAGAGGATAGAGACTAATAGAGGATAGATGAAAGAAGATAGAGACTAGTAGAGGATAGATGAAAGAGAGGAGAGAGACTAGTAGAGGATAGATGAAAGAGGATAGAGACTAATAGAGGATAGATGAAAGAGGATAGAGACTAATAGAGGATAGATGAAAGAAGATAGAGACTAGTAGAGGATAGATGAAAGAGAGAGGAGAGAGACTAGTAGAGGATAGATGAAAGAGGATAGAGACTAGTAGAGGATAGATGAAAGAGGATAGAGACTAGTAGAGGATGGTTGAAAGAAAGAGGATAGAGACGACAGGAAGCGTCATATCCCCCCCTGCAGCGCCCCCCAGTGGACGCAGACGGCAGGTGACGGTCACGTGGTGGCCCGGTCTGCTGATCCAGTTTAATCTTTCGCGTGACATTTCACCACTCCTTTAAGAGACGAGGAGGTCCTCGCTGTGGTCCGGGACCGGAAGGACTTGAGTTCTGGTTCAGCCACTTTCTGCCGAGGTTCTTGGAGAAGTGTTTAATGAGCTCAGGGGTGATGGAAGAGGAGGTCTTAGTTCGACCACGTAGCTTCACAGACACGTGGAGGTGATGGCCGGCGCGTCATCCCGCTGTTGCTGGCCTACACCACGTGTTTATTTTCCCAGAAGTCTTCATGTTTCCATATGAACTGTGGTGGACTACCTTCAAAGGTGACCAACGAGTTTAAGAATGCAGCTGAGCTTCATCACATCCCAGATTGCAAAACCGCTGTGGCCCGGACCCGTCGCACACCCGACACTTCATCCGGCCCACATATAATGATGGCACTTGGGCGGTCCGCTCCTGTCTGCCAGATATGGGCCAGAACCAAGCCATAGCAATGCTGCATGTGCTACATATCCGCCAAAGGTGGCCATATTTGTTTTGTGATATTTGGGCCATATTCACCATTTACCACACGGGGCGCTTCAGGGTCACATCCAGACCACATGTTGCCCAGAGCACCGCATCTTTGCCAGAAAAGGCCCACATGTGATTTGGCATATTTGGGCCATATTTGCTATCATATATGTGGGCCACTTCAGGCTCACATCCGTTTTGTCAGGGCCAGAAGAAGGCCATCAGTGCCGCATCACTGCCTGAAGTGGCCCACATCCGGATGCTGTCTGGGATGGAAGTGTTTGACGTGTCAGGTGTAGAAGCCCAAACCAAAACTAGTTTTCCAATCATACGCCCTCAAACATCTCATTTTGAGAGATATTTCACACACACACACACGTGTCTGGCCCAGGCGTTACTGGTCCCAGCGTCCCAGCGCCAGACCAGATAAACGCGAGTGAGCGTTTATCTGCTCGTTGGTTTTCATGCTGGCGGGAAATCCGTCCGTCTGCTGTGGTTCAGCAACGGGGGAGAGGCGGTTTTAATGAAGGGTTTGATGAAGACCTTTAAAGGTGTTAAATGTTCCAGCACGTCAGTGAATCAGCAGCCCCGCTGGTGCCAGGCCAGCAGCCCCGCTGGTGCCAGGCCAGCAGCCTGCAGGTGTGGCAGAGAGAACAACCGGCTTGTTTACATGAGGCCTTTCTAAACCCATTAACTCCTGCAGACCTGCATCCGCACACAGCCCAGGACACCATGTGATTCATGGCTTTGTTTACGACCGTCTCCAGTCCTGTCAGGTCTACTGTTCATACTGCAGCGAATTCGGGAGGCAGCCGGGAACCGCCGGTCTCCTGCACCACGGACGACTACGTTAACCAGTCGACCAAAGGGTCTGACTCGAGTCTAGTTTTCCGTGGTCGTTACACTACCCCCCTCCTTCGGGAAGCGCGTCCCCGCGCTTCAGCATACCAGCTCCCTCACGCCTCTGGGCGCATGCGCTTCTGATGGCCTCACGGTCTCGCCCTCCCACTTCCGGCTGCGGTGGTTCCCGGCTGCCCCCCGAATTCGCTGCATTGGTGTCAGAAGTGGGGTGGTGAGACCGTGAGGCCATCGGAAGCGCGTGTGCCCAGGAGCGTGAAGGAGTTGATACGCTGAAGCGCAGGGACGCGCTTCTCGAAGGGGGGGCGGGGTAGTGTAACGACCACGGATGACTGCACTCGCTAGCCCGTTGGCTAACGGGTCGGACCCTTTAGCTGACTGGTTAGCGCAGTCGAGCCGGGTTCGGTTGCCCGGCTGCCCCCCGAATTCGCTCCATTGGTGTCAGAAGTGGGATCCGGGGTCGTTACACGGCATCTTCACCTCGTCCTACGTGCTGCGCTTACAGCACCACCTGTATGTTGTTGCCCCACCTCAGCCGCATCCCTCACTTCTGCATCATCATACCTGCGACACATAGACACTACACGCTCAATACAGCGACTTAACCCGCGTCCCACTGAGAGAACACCCCCTGTCATACCGTGTCCTCATGTGTTTCCACGCCGTCTTCTGCGCCCGGAGGCGTGTGAATGTTCCCGGATCCGCAGGACTCTGAGTGTTCCATGCTGAAATGGTTTGGCTTCTCTCCGTCCACATGCGCAGGAGGATCAGAACCGCGTCACAGACACGACAGAAAACTGACCCGTGTTGTGGTCTGGGGTAGTTTGGCTTCACGTTTGCCACGGCGCACTGGACGAACAGCACGAGCGGCTCTGGCGAGAGGACGAGAGGAGTTGGAGGTGAAACAGAAGCTGGAAACGAAAAGGAGGGGAAGAACCAGCTCAGCAGCACACACTGAAAGAGATTACCAGCGTTCCGTCAGGTTTACCTGAACCCGAATGGGTTTCTGACTAAAGAGGCGGGTTCTAACGTCACCTGGTTCCACCAGGCTTTTGTGGGTCCGGAACTAAAACCCTCCAGATAACGCGGAGGCCCTGAACTCCCTGTTTATTGTTTTTTAATATCTGCCCAGTAAAGGCATGAGAGGCCTCTGCTTTAAAGGATGTCACTCCTACTTAAAACGAAACTCCATACTGTGTCGAGATGAACACATGATGCATTACATATCGTCACCTTCTTAAAACAATGGCCGAAGTCATATTTTCAAGTTTTTCCAAAAACAGAACAAACGGAAACAACCATATTATCAATTGACAATTAAAAAACTTGAAAATGTGACTTTATTCTAAGAAGGTGACGATATGTCAGAGTGTCTGTTATGAAACTAACTGACACCAACATTAACAACAATACTATTTCTAAACAATGTAAACTTCAGAGAGACATGGTGGAACTCGAATAGCAAAATAGAAAAAGTAAAACAGAACGGACGTAACAGGGCCTATAACACGTGACATGTAAACAATAACTGAACGTTACGAAGGAAATGACGCGAAAATACACGTGGCATGACGCGCCCGATGACGCGCTAATTACGCGCGGTCATTTTGACCGCTCATGGTAGTTTCAGTTTATCTTATCGTAATTTTTTGTGTGTGCAATTGATCTAAAATTCATTTTAATGCAAATATATGCAGTTTTAGGAGCGTCCAGGGAGCGGCAGGTCCGTACCCCCCCCCCCACCCCCCCACAAAGTTATTAACCTTTGAAAATCCAAAACGGTCATGTTGACCGCCTTGGACGTTCTAGACCGGAGGTAAGTTTCGTAGCTTTCAAAGTAGCCCTGGGGGTCATGTGATGCAGGGAAGCTAGGTAGACGCTAGCCCAGGGGCTCTCCAAACAAATTCACTTCAGAACCTTTATAGACACCCAAACCCACTTGTAAGTCGGTCGGACAGCCGCAGTAGGCCCCCCGAGACCCAGGAACAAACAACTAAAGTCAGCTACTGAGCAAATTCCGACATCTGCAGCGAAAACCGTTACCCGGACTGGCGACCAAGAAGCTCACATAATGGCGGCGGCGCAGGGACACTTTGTTAACCGGGGCTGCAAGGCTGAACCCAGTATGCCAACACAGACAGACTCAATGCAAGGTTCAAGGCAGGGCTTCAGTAAAATAAGTCTTTTAATGCCAGGCAAGACAAGGAACAGACAGGGGACACTGGGTCCAGGGGATGAGGACCTCGACCAAATCGGGAAGCAGGAAGACAATTGGGGTTCCATGGAGACAGATCAATGACCGGAGGCAAGGCCCGGACAGAGCAGTCACTACGATCTGGCAGGGTGAATGTGGCAAGGCTGGGTATATAAGGAGTGGTTTTGATTGCAATAGAGGAGAGGCAGGTGGTGGACCTCTGCTCTGCCTGCTGCACACCTGCCTCCAATCCTGAAGCACACATACAGAAGAGAGAAACTAGGTCAGGGGGAGGGGCCAACATATGGAAGACAATTAGGGAGACTGGGATGAAGAGGGTGAGTTTATGGGGCGGCCATACTGGTGAATAGAGAGCTGCAGGTGGTGGATGTCACAGACTGGTCCACAGAGCAGAGACAGAACCAGGACCTGCAGCCTGTGATGGTGTGGGTGGATGCGCAGCAGTGACTCCCATGGTAGGGGGTGGCAGCTCTCTCTCCATGGACAAAAGGGCTGTGGAACAAGGTCAAGACTCTGTGGCTGCTAGATGGGGTCCTCCAACGAGCCTGGGTGGAGCCAGCAACCGGGGAGAAGAGGTGGCAAGTGGTGGTGCCCAGAGGGATGCAGGAGACGGTTCTCAAAGCCATGCATGGCTCTGCAGGCTTGGGTCACTTTGGGGTGGCAAAGACACTCCGCCGACTGAGCCAAGCCTTCTACTGGGGATGTCTGAGGGGAGACATTGAGGACTTTTGCAGGCGC
Organism: Lampris incognitus; assembly: GCF_029633865.1. NCBI lineage: Eukaryota > Metazoa > Chordata > Actinopteri > Lampriformes > Lampridae > Lampris > Lampris incognitus. Next base: position 64,063,900 of record NC_079217.1, on the reverse strand, counting down.
TGCGACCTCTGCATGGCTCACAAAGGGCCACAAGGCCAGTCGAGGGCTGATCTACAGCAGTTTCTAGTGGGGGAACCCATGCAGAGTGTGGGTGTTGACATTGTGGGGCCTTCCCATGCACAGCACAGGGGGCAAGAAAGCTCCTTTATTTTTGTTATTGTACAGTTGTTTGATTATAATGAAATTTGTCTTCTGCATGTAACCCATCCTATTGTATAGGAGCAGTGGAAAGCTACAGCGCCCAGGGACCAACTCCAGCTCTTCTTTCTTTGCCTTGCTCAGGGGCACAGGCAGGAGTATTAACCCTAACATGCATGTCTTTTGATGGTGGGAGGAAACCGCAGCACCCGCAGGAAACCCACACAGACACAGGGAGAACATGCAAACTCCACACGGAAAGGACCTGGGCTGGCCTGGGGTTCAAACAGAGGACCTTCTTGCTGTGAGGCAACAGTGCTAACCACTAGGCCACCGTGCCACCACCACTTCATACTCACTGCTGTGGCCTACTTTACTAAATGGCTGGAGGCCTATGCACTGCCAGACCAGGAGGCCGAGACCATTGTGAGGGAATGTTTAGCAGGCTGGGGGTCCTGGAGTCCATCCATAGTGACCAGGGGAGAAATTCTGAATCCAGGGTTTCCTCCACCATGTGTGAGTGGCTCGGAATCACTAAGACTCGCACAACACCCCTCGATCCCCAGAGCGACGGGTTAGAGGAGCGGTTTAACCTCACCCTAGCTGGGCAGTTATCCATCCTAACATCCACCCATCAGCTCGACTGAGTTATGCACTTACCCCTTGTCCTCATGGCGTCCTGCTCTGCGGTCCAGGACTCAACTTCATGCACACCAGCCCCTCCTCATGTTGGGTAGGGAAATGGGGACCCCTGTGGTGCTGGCTTTCGGACGGGCCCCGGATGTACCAAATGCCCCTGCCGGCCCGAGCTACGCCAGGCAGTTACAGGACCGTTTGGACACCACACATGCATACGCCCGAGGGCAAATGCAGAGTCATGTCAATCACACCCTTCGAAACCTTCAGCTGAGCATTGCTTTATTCACAGGTGCTGTCGGCCACAGCCATGACGTACACACCACCATTAAGTCCAACTCACAGGTTATCTCTGTCTCCATAGTCCCGACCCATTACCTCTTGACCCGGCAACAGTTTACAACCCTGGAACTGCAAAACGCTTTTTTATTGACACATTTTTTATTGACATGTATAGATTAGATTAAATTAGATTGTTTTATTAGCCACACGACCGAGGCTGGTGGAATTTGTTTTTAGTGCACTTTAAACTCTGCAGCACAATACATACATGGAAAATAACAGACACTCCACATGTTATCACGAACAATAGTTACACAATAACAGAAATAAACACATCACGCATAACAATTAGGTGAATGGTGGCGTTAATGACAAGTGGTGTGTGAGGAGGGACTACAGGGAGGAATTCAGAGTCCTGATGGCTAGGGGGGGGGAAACTGTTTGTGAAGAGTTTAGTCTTAGTGGACAGTGGCCTGTAGCGCCTCCCCGAGGGAAGGAGCTGGAAGAGGTGATGAGCAGGATGTGAGGGGTTGGAGGTGATCTTCTTTGCTCGCTTTACAGTCCGGTTAGTATGTAGAGGTTCAACTGAGGGGAGTGGGTTGCCTAGGATTTTGGATGCCTTGTTGGCAATCCGCTGCAGTTTCTTCCGTGTTTGAATGTCTGTGCCACCACACCATACTTTAATACTGTAATACTATAATACTGCAATACTGTAATAGAAGATGTTATGATGGACTGGATAAAGGCTGAGTAAAACAGAACGAGCAGTTGGTGTTTGATCTGGTATTTTTAAGCTGCCTAAGAGAGTAAAGTCGTTGTTGAGCTTTTGCAGTGATGTGTCCAGTGTTAGTTTTCCACTTCAGGTTATTGCTGATGGATGTTCCAAGGAATTTAAAAGAGTGGGTGGCGGTGATGGGGTCTCCCTTCATTTGTACGGGTGTTTAGGATTCGGAATGCATCAGAAGTCAATAACGAGTTCTTGGGTTTTGGCTGTATTAAGCAGAAGGTTGTTGTTTGTGCACCAAGTGACAGCTTGGTCTACTGCAGTGCGGTACTGGTTATCCAAAGGAGCTGAATCAAGTGCAACTGGACTTGGTATATATCCGTGAAGACGTTTCGCCTCTCATCCACGAGGCTTCATCAGTTCGTGCCTTTCTGACTAGACCAAGCTAGCCTGACTGGCTGGTGACGAGACTCAGATATTTATCCTCTTTGGAGTCGTTATCAGAGCTATTGATGTGCATGGCTCTTTGTGATCCGATGTTAAGCAGCGACGGTCGTTGGGGGTGTTAGTTTCGACTTCGTGAGTGCTCCATTCGGTGGACATGAGAGTCGTTGGAGCCGTTAGTGACCGACTGTTGTTCTTGGAGGCTAGGCTTCTTGAGTCTCCTGGGTAGAGACATCACCAGCCAGTCAGACTAGCTTGGTCTAGCCAGAAAGGCACGAACTGAGGAAGCGTCTTCACGGATATATACCAAGTCCAGTTGCACTTGATTCAACTCCTTTGGATAACCCTGACCTGGATGAATGAGAACATTCACAGACAAGTATGGTACTGGGCTTCATCATCGTTGGGGATGAGGCCTACAACGGTTGTGTCGTCTGCGTATTTTATTATTTTAACAGAGCTATCCATGGATGTAGAGTGGGTAAACTTCTACATACAACACACAAAACAAAAGAAAGAGGGGGAAACAAAAGCAAAGAGAATGAAGAAAACCAAAATAAACAAGACTAAATACGTAAATGAAAGGGAGAGGAGTCGGGGTTCTCTGCAAGTTCAAGTTCTTACATGAAGTCAGAGTTCCTAGCATTCTTTTGCATTAACCTCAGTGGTGAGAAATAATGACACAGTTCCCTGTGAAATATGAAATACGAGTAGGGTGCGTTTTCAGGAATCTGTTCTTATGCAAAAAGAACTTTCCAAAAATAATAATTGTGTTAACTGCCAAATCACGTGTTTCATCTCGCACAAGCATACCAGGAATCACATCCTCTTTTTTTTTAGTTCAGAGAAATTGTCCGATTTAGGAACCAACCAGTAATTCAGATCTTCCCAAAAGGCAGCAGCAAACGGACATTCAGAAAACACGTGTTGTGTCGTCTCAGTGTGTTCACTGCAAAACGAGCAGCTGTACAATAATTCTCCAGAAGGATCTAGTCCACCGAAAATTTTCAAGTTCGCTTCCTCCACTTTTGGTGCAGTTGGAAACGTAAAGAATTTTGTTCTCAATTTTTCAGCTTCATCTTCGAAGAAATATTTGGCAACACTTTATTTTAGGGGGTCGGAAATTACCTAGTAATTTCCTAGTAATAAGGTGTAATTATCACGTAACTTCTTAGAAATAAGGTTGAAATTACCTTGTAATAGGGTGGTGGTTTTTACAGGCAATTTTACAGCTATCCCTAACCCAAATTACAAGGTAATTCCGACCCTCTTTATAAGAAATTACGTGATAATTACCACATCATTACTGGGAAATTGCTAGGTGATTTCCGACCCCCTAAAATAAGGTGTAACCAAATATTTTAAGATTGACTTTCTGTTCGATGAAAATTGATATAATTCCTTGACAAAGACTCTCGGGATTGTGGTGTTGGGCCGTTTCAGAGAGATGAGCTCCATTCGCCAAGAGTCTAGGAGGAACACTAATTTAGGCTGCGAGGGTGGCTCGTCCACAGCAGACACATCTGGCGGTGGCATGGTCAAGGGAATCGTCTCACCGTCGTCAGAGGGGGGAGGAGAAGCTGTCTGCAACGGAGAAGCTGTAGCCTCCTCTGTCGTTCTCTCCGGCGGTATCTCACTCTCATTGGGCGGCTCAGTCGGTGCTGGACCAGGTGTGCTTTCCTCCTCCTCCATCCGTGGCTTTTTAAAAAAGCGGAAGATTGAACTTTGTTTCGCCATTCCATAAGTTATGGCTAACTGTTGGCTATTGGCTAGTTAGCAGCAGTGAAAAATGCAGAGCATGATGGTATGCGCGCTCAGATTTTGCAGTTCTACGTACGTAAAAGGGGCCGGCCTACGTGCTTGTAAGCCAGCGTGATTGGGTGGGCCAGGGCTTGAAATGGGTGGTCCGGTGACAGGCCAGGCCCACCCGTGGTTACGCCCCTGGTGCGGATCTACATGACTGATACACGTTATGAGACGTCACCACGATAGAGTGTGGGGTCGCTTTGATAACAGTGGCATGTTGTTTTCGGTCATTTAAATTTTGAACACAAATTCTCATATTCCTTTCTCAAGCACCTTTTTATAAAACAAGGATTTATTTCTAAATGCCACATCCCTGCGATTCCACAATGGCGTGGTATGAGGACTACATTGATGCTTGTAGATCATTTTCCAGCATAGTAATATCTGTTGAGGAAACGTGGATAATTTGATAGCGAGTCGCAATCACATCTAAGAAGAAGGTTGACGCCTCCAAGCGTCAACTTATTTTTGTTTCTTTTCTTCTGGATTCCCCCCCCCCTTTGTCCCCAACTGTATTCGGCCAATTACCCCACTCTTCCGAGCCGTCCCGGTCGCCGCTCCACCCCCTCTGCCGATGCGGGGAGGGCTGCAGACTACCACATGTTTCCTCCCATACATGTGGAGTCGCCAGCCGCTTCTTTTCACCTGACGTGAGGGGTTTCACCAGATAACAGACATATTTGGGCCTAATCTGGAGCACTATTGGTACTTACGGCTCAGTTACGGCACTGGCAACTGTTGTGTGGGCCAGCGGTGGCCCAAATGTAATGGGGCGGGCTTGACTTGGGTTACAGCACGTACTATGTGGGCCAGATGTGGGCCATATAAGGTGGACCTGTGGCTGAGTTGAGGCAGCCACACTCACCCTGAGTCAGCGCCGTCATTCAAGGCCAAATGTGGGGCAAAGATTCTTGCCCCCCCCCCCCCCCCCGGTGGGACAAAGCTCAGGACAGTCTTGAGTGTTGTAGTTTCTCGTTTTATTATTGAGGATGTCGATGGTACATGAATGGTTCACATCAACTGAGTCTCACAGAACATTCAACAAAGCACAAGACGCAGACAGGAGCCAAGTCTTAGAAACCTCTCCTGGAGTCTCTCTCTCTCTCTTTCTGTCTCTCGTTCCTGGATCTTCCTCTATGGACCGAGTCTATCAGAGAGAGGGTTCAACACAGTTAAGCTGGACTTCATTGTTCTCCGAGGACGAACCGAGTTCTCCACCAATTGTCGAATGACTGTAGCGTTTTAGCTCAAATGAAACTATATCTAGTTTGCTGAACATGGACTTACAAGGTCTTCAAATGACAACTGCTGGAGGAGATGGCAGCTTCCTGGAAATTTTTAAACTTTCGCCTGTCCCACAGTCCAAAACTAGCATACAAATGTTTCACTTGTAACAAATTCTTGGTTGACGACAGCATTATATACATGCCAAAAATGTCCATTGTCAAGTTTGAAACTGCAGGAGAAGCTGATGTTGCATTTATAAAGTGAACTGCATGAACCTCTTCACCCAGCTAGTCCCGTCAC
>NC_079217.1:63988343-64053343 GCF_029633865.1 Lampris incognitus | reverse complement strand
CCGAGTCCTCTCCACTTTCTCCGACTCCTCTCCACTTTCTCCGACTCCTCTCCACTTTCTCCGACTCCTCTCCACTTTCTCCCGAGTCCTCTCCACTTTCTCCCGAGTCCTCTCCACTTTCTCCGACTCCTCTCCACTTTCTCCGACTCCTCTCCACTTTCTCCGACTCCTCTCCACTTTCTCCCGAGTCCTCTCCACTTTCTCCCGAGTCCTCTCCACTTTCTCCGACTCCTCTCCACTTTCTCCGACTCCTCTCCACTTTCTCCGACTCCTCTCCACTTTCTCCCGAGTCCTCTCCACTTTCTCCGACTCCTCTCCACTTTCTCCCGAGTCCTCTCCACTTTCTCCGACTCCTCTCCACTTTCTCCGACTCCTCTCCACTTTCTCCGACTCCTCTCCACTTTCTCCGGCTCCACGGACACACGAGAGATGTTGTGTCCCCCGGCCGGTATTTTTCACGTTCTGCATTTGTGTACAGGATCTCCTCGTAGAGGCCGTGCTGCCAGGAGCGCTCCTCCTCTGCAGCGAGGGAAATACGACGAGTTCTGCTGAAGAGCACTGCGGTAGTGGGGCGTGGTGCTGGAAGCGGAGTGAGAGAGTGTGCGTTGCGGGGGAGCAGGCACACCTCAGGTGCGCGAGATGAGCAACCTCTTCTTTGTAATTCTGCAGTAACGCCGGGTCCTGGACTGACACAGCGAGACGCTGACATGGTCACCAACACAGGTGGAGACAAGAGAGGACGATGCTCCGACACGTCTGGCAGCAGAGCCTCCAGCACAACTCAGTACCGGCCCGTACGACATGCTGATCACCAAACCCGTGTCCGTCCTCCATATCCAAACCTGTCCGACGGCAGCAGCTTCGCCACGTCATATCATCACCTGTGTCTCCGGGGTGGGGTGGCGGTGGCAGCAAGCTAAGTAGGGCAACACCATCCAGCTCCTCCTGGGGGATCCCAAGGCGTTCCCGGGCCAGACTGGACATGTAGTCCCTCCAGAGAGTTCTGGGTCTACCCCGGGGTCTCCTCCCAGTTGGACATGCCTGGTAAACCTCCAAAGGAAGGTGCCCAGGAGGCGTCCTAATCAGATGCCCGAACCACCTCAACTGGCTCCTTTCCATGCGAAGGAGCAGGGGCTCTACTCCGAGCTCCCTCCGCATGACCGAGCTTCTCACCCTATCTCCAAGGCTGAGCCCAGACCCCCTACGGAGGAAACTCATTTCAGCCGCTTGTATCCGCCATCTCACCCTTTGACCATCCTACCCTCACCTGTGAACAAGACCCCGAGATACTTGAACTCCTTCACTTGAGGCAACAACTCATCCACAACCCGCAGGGAGGGAGAGGAGTTGTTACCTCAAGTGTCAAGTTGGGGCGTGCCGACTTCCAGCACCACAGACTGGTCCTGTGGCCAACAATATGATGCAGACCAGGCGGGATGTGTGGAGGTTTTATCCGGGAGGAAACTGGGTCAGCGTGAAGGCTCCAGAGGAGTCTCTCTGAGAACCAGCTTAACACACCCATCCTCACAGCCTCCACACTGACAGTTAAAGAGAGAGAGAACGAGATGAAGGAGGCCGAGACTAGAAGGAGACCGCGCAGGAGCAGGAGGAAGGGAGGGAGGGTGTGTGGTGGGGAGAAGGAGAAGGAGGTGGAGACAGAAGGTTAATGAGGCATGGGAGTAGAGCAGGGAGCCTACTGTGGGTTGGAGGGGGGGGGGTAGGAATCAATGGGCGTTAACAGAAGGCAGCTGTGGAGAGCCGACACGGTGCAGCAGAGGACGGACAACCTCAAGTCATGACTGTGCATCGTTCTGCTGGAAAGCAGATCCTCTGCCCTTCTCAGAGCTTTCTGATGACACTGGTCGGGCATCTGGGTAGGGCGGCGGTCTCCGGGGATCTCCGGTTCGAATCCCCGCGTTACCTTCGGCTTGGTTGGGCGTCCCTACAGACACAATTGGCGGTGTCTGCGGGTGGGAAGCCGGATGTGGGTGTGTGTCCCCGGCGGAGGTGGAAAAACCCGGTCCAGAAAGGAAAAACCCTTACTGTGTCTTTACTCCACCCATGTACTAAACCATCAGATTGCACTGACTAGTTTCCCAAATCAGCTGGCTTAATACATGGGTGGAGGAAAGACACGGTTCGGGTTTTTCCTTTCTGGACCGGGTTTTTCCACCTCTGGGGTCCCGGTGGCTGCACTAGCACCTCCTCTGGTCAGTTGGATCGGCAGAGGGGGCGGAGCAGCGACTGGGACGGCTCGGAAGAGTGGGGTAATTGGCTAGGTACAATTGGGGAGAAAAAGGGGGAGAAAAAGGGGGAGAACCCCCCCCCCCCCAAAAAAACTGCTGGTCGGGGTAGCACAGATGTTCACACACACACACACGTACCTTGACATGGTGTCCGTCCATATAATGTGTTGCGTCTCTGAAGAGGCGGTACATGATGAATCCTTGAGGGTCGATGCTGTCAATCAGAGGGTATGCCGTCTAGATGGACACACACAGACACACACAGTCATTATTGTCTGGTATTACAATCACAACAATCAGCTGACTAAAATAAAACTTGATCGTTGTGTTAAAGGCTGTTCGTAAGAGAGTCATGTGTATAATTCACTGATCACATGACCTCGATAACTTCCTGTTGTGTGTGTGTAGTCCAGAGACTGACTTCAGCTCTAACACCAGTTCTACAGCCCACAGGACACACGGACTCGTCCTCAGTTCAAGCCAAGCGTTCCAACACTGGAACCACCGTGGCGGTCAGCGGTCGTTTTAGGTCGATCCTATCGCAACATAATGGCCGTCTTGGTCGCCCATCCATCCAGCATCCAAACCGCTTATCCTGCTCTCAGGGTGGCGGGGATGCTGGAGCCTATCCCAGCAGCCACTTGGGCGGCAGGCGGGGAGACACCCTGGACAGGCCGCCAGGCCATCACAGGGCACATGGTGGTCCTTCTAGTGTTAGAACCGGTCGGAATTCAGCAGCAGGTCCTGTGACTGGACCGGTGTCCTGACAGCGAACAACAATCACCAAAACTCTTATCAGAAAACCCTGTTGTAACCATAACAACCCCAAAAAATCCTGTTGTAACCACAACAACCCAAACAATCCTGTTGTAACCATAACAACCCAGACAACCCTGCTGTAACCGTAACAACCCCAAAAAACCCTGTTGTAACCACAACAACCCAGACAACCCTGTTGTAACCGTAACAACCCAGACAACCCTGCTGTAACCGTAACAACCCAGACAACCCTGTTGTAACCGTAACAACCCAGACAACCCTGCTGTAACCGTAACAACCCAGACAACCCTGCTGTAACCGTAACAACCCAGACAACCCTGTTGTAACCGTAACAACCCAGACAACCCTGCTGTAACCGTAACAACCCAGACAACCCTGTTGTAACCGTAACAACCCAGACAACCCTGCTGTGACCGTAACAACCCAGACAACCCTGCTGTAACCGTAACAACCCAGACAATGTCACCTCCAGTGCAGTAGTTTGTGCCACGCAGCTCAACTCTCCAGAGGCCAAGCTCTGTCTGCATGTCTGTATCTGACAACCCATCTTTGTGAATGTGTGTGTGTGTGTGTTTGTGTGTGCGCAGAGTGTGTGAGTGTGCATGTTTGTGCAGAGTGTGTGTGTGCATACTTGTGAACGTGTGTGTGTGTGTGTATGTGTGCAGTGTGTGAGTGTGCATGTTTGTGAAAATGTGTGTATAGTGTGTGCGTGTGTGTGTGTGTGTGCATCTATGCATGCAAGTTGTGCATGTGCGACTATGTAAGATGTATGTATTTGCATGTGTGTATGTGCTGAGTGTGTGTGTGTGTGTGTATTTGCAGGTGTGGGTGTGTGTCCGTGTCTCACCATGCCTGTCTCCGCGGTGAAGATGACTATCTCGTACAATGGTGCCAGCTGCTGGAACAGGTAGTCTATTCCCGGACGCTTCTTGAAACGCCACCCTGTAGACAACTGGACACATACAACAAACACACAACAAAGACACAAGCAACAACTTGTTTGTTAGGTTCCAACAAAATGACTCGACACCAGAAGACCTGCTCACACAGCCACCTGGGGACAAGCAGCAGCAAAACAAGAAAAGGAAAATTGGATCAGCTTTACTAGCTCAGTCTTCTGAGCTGAGACCAAGATGGCCGACAAATGGATGGCTGGAGTGAAAGGTGGACAGAGATCAGCAGATGGATGGAGTGAAAGGTGGACAGAGATCAGCGGATGGATGGAGTGAAAGGTGGACAGAGATCAGCGGATGGATGGGGTGAAAGGTGGACAGAGATCAGCGGATGGGTGGAGTGAAAGGTGGAAAGAGATCAGCGGATGGATGGAGTGAGAGGTGGACAGAGATCAGCGGCTGGATGGAGTGAAAGGTGGACAGAGATCAGCGGATGGATGGAGTGAAAGGTGGACAGAGATCCGCAGATAAATGGAGTGAGAGGTGGACAGAGATCAGCGGATGGATGGGGTGAAAGGTGGACAGAGATCAGCGGATGGGTGGAGTGAAAGGTGGAAAGAGATCAGCGGATGGATGGAGTGAGAGGTGGACAGAGATCAGCGGCTGGATGGAGTGAAAGGTGGACAGAGATCAGCGGATGGATGGAGTGAAAGGTGGACAGAGATCCGTGGATGGATGGGGTGAAAGGTGGAAAGAGATCAGCGGCTGGATGGAGTGAAAGGTGGACAGAGATCAGCGGATGGATGGAGTGAAAGGTGGACAGAGATCAGCGGCTGGATGGAGTGAAAGGTGGACAGAGAACAGCGGATGGATGGAGTGAAAGGTGGACAGAGATCGGTGGATGGATGGAGTGAGAGGTGGACAGAGATCCGCGGATGGATGGAGTGAAAGGTGGACAGAGATCCGCGGATGGATGGAGTGAGAGGTGGACAGAGATCAGCGGATGGCTGGAGTGAAAGGTGGACAGAGATCAGCGGAGGGATGGAGTGAAAGGTGGACAGAGATCCGCGGATGGATGGAGTGAGAGGTGGACAGAGATCAGCAGATGGATGGAGTGAGAGGTGGACAGAGATCAGCGGCTGGATGGAGTGAAAGGTGGACAGAGATCCGCAGATAAATGGAGTGAGAGGTGGACAGAGATCAGCGGATGGATGGAGTGAAAGGTGGACAGAGATCAGCGGATGGATGGAGTGAAAGGTGGACAGAGATCAGCGGCTGGATGGAGTGAAAGGTGGACAGAGATCAGCGGATGGATGGAGTGAAAGGTGGACAGAGATCGGTGGATGGATGGAGTGAGAGGTGGACAGAGATCCGCGGATGGATGGAGTGAAAGGTGGACAGAGATCGGTGGATGGATGGAGTGAGAGGTGGACAGAGATCCGCGGATGGATGGAGTGAAAGGTGGACAGAGATCAGCGGATGGATGGAGTGAGAGGTGGACGGAGATCAGCGGATGGCTGGAGTGAAAGGTGGACAGAGATCAGCGGAGGGATGGAGTGAAAGGTGGACAGAGATCAGCGGAGGGATGGAGTGAAAGGTGGACAGAGATCCGCGGATGGATGGAGTGAGAGGTGGACAGAGATCAGCAGATGGATGGAGTGAGAGGTGGAAAGAGATCAGCGGATGGATGGAGTGAGAGGTGGAAAGAGATCAGCGGATGGATGGAGTGAAAGGTGGACAGAGATCAGCAGATGGATGGAGTGAGAGGTGGAAAGAGATCAGCGGATGGATGGCGTTCCCAGGCCAGACAGGACATGTAGTCCCTCCAGCGAGTTCTGGGTCTTCCCCGGGGTCTCCTCCCAGTTGGACGTGCCCGGTAAACCTCCAAAGCAAGGTGCCCAGGAGGCATCCTGATCAGATGCCCGAACCACCTCAACTGGCTCCTTTTGATGCGCAGGAGCAATGGCTCTACTCCGAGCTCCCTCCGGAAGTCCGAGCTCCTCACCCTATCTCTAAGGCTGAGCCCAGACACCCTACGGAGGAAACTCATTTCAGCCGCTTGGATCCACGATCTCACCATTTCCATCACTACCCAAAGCTCATGACCATAGGTGAGGGTTTGGACGAAGACTGACTGGTAAATTGAGAGCTTTGCCTCCCGGCTGAGCTCCTTCTTCACCACAACGGTCTGGTAGAACATCCACATTACTGCTGATGCTGCACCAAGCCACCCGTCAATCTCCCGCTCCATCCTACTCTCACTCGTGAACAAGACCCCGAGATACTTGAACTCCTTCACTTGAGGCAACACCTCATCCCCAACCCGGAGGGAGCAACCCACCATGTTCCGGTAGATTCAATATATCACAAAATATTGCGATACCGTAAGAAAGGTGATATATTGTGGTTTCATAGGCCTGTGCTCTTTGTGGTTATGCTACTTCCTGTCTCAGTTTACGTTGTTGTGTTGGAGTGGAAGAGTCACATGGCTGAAGATAGATTACAACACTGTTATCTAGCGGTCGTGCGGTTACACACAACACAACATGTTTGTCACGAACCTTTCCATGTAAACAATTACAAATCGATGCGGTGGTTTTGAGAATCGATACAGCAGCACACAAGATAACATCGCCGTACTCGAGTGTATCGATATTTTCTTACACCGCTACATGAAACCAGAGTCAAATTCCATGTATGTGCAAAGCTATATGGCCAAAGCACCTGAATCTGAACCAGCAGGCCATGACTTTTTCCCCACACAGGTCGATTTATAGAGCATCGTCTGCAGCAGGGCAACTGCTGCAGGTACGAAATCCACCCCCCCCCTCCACACACCTCTGACCTCCCCCTCTTAACAAAACCCACTGGGCTGTGTTAAACAGGCACACTTCTGGTCCTTTATCAGAGAGATGATCACCTGAGGACTGGACTTGACTGGGGGAGAGCTCGCAGGTGGTGTGCATGTGAGGCAGAGAGAGCGAGAGCAAGAGAGAGAGAGCGAGAGAGAGGGAGAGGGAGTAAGCGAGAGAGCGAGCGAGAGAGAGGAGACAGAGAGAGAGGAGCGAGACAGCAAGAGAGAGAGCAAGAGAGCGAGCGCAAATGAGAGAGCGAGCGAGAGAGAGTAAGAGGGGGGAGAGAGCGAGCAGGAGAGAGTGAGAGAGAGCGTGAGAGAGAGCGAGAGGGAGAGGAGAGAGCAAGAGAGAGCGAGTGAGAGGGAGAGAGAGAGGAGAGAGACAAAGAGAGGGGAGAGAGAGACAGCAAGAGAGAGAGAGTGAGGGTGAGAGCGAGGAGAGAGCAAGAGAGAGCGAGTGAGAGAGAGACAGAGAGAGAGGAGAGAGAGAGAGGAGAGAGAGGGGAGAGAGAGAGCAAGAGAGATAGCGTGAGAGAGAGCAAGAGAGAGCGAGTGAGAGAGGAGAGACAAAGAGAGGGGAGAGAGAGACAGCAAGAGTGAGAGCGTGAGAGAGAGAGCAAGAGAGCGAGTGAGAGAGGAGAGAGAGAGACAAAGAGAGAGGGGAGAGAGAGACAGCAAGAGTGAGAGCGTGAGAGAGAGAGCAAGAGAGCGAGTGAGAGAGAGAGAGAGAGACAGAGAGACAAAGAGAGAGGGTAGAGAGAGACAGCAAGAGCGAGTGAGAGAGAGAGAGAGAGAGAGAGAAAGAGAGGAGAGAGAGAGACAAAGAGAGAGGGGAGAGAGAGACAGCAAGAGAGAGAGAGAGAGAGAGAGAGAGAGAGAGATAGCGTGAGAGAGAGAGAGAGGAGAGAGAGAGAGACAAAGAGAGGGGAGAGAGAGACAGCAAGAGTGAGAGCGTGAGAGAGAGAGCAAGAGAGCGAGTGAGAGAGAGAGAGAGAGAGAGAGAGAGAGAGAGAGAGAGAGAGAGAGAGAGAGAGAGAGAGAGAGGAGAGAGAGAGACAAAGAGAGAGGGGAGAGAGAGACAGCAAGAGCGAGTGAGAGAGAGAGAAAGAGAGAGGAGAGAGAGAGACAAAGAGAGAGGGGAGAGAGAGACAGCAAGAGAGAGAGAGAGAGAGAGAGAGAGAGAGAGAGAGAGAGAGCGAGATAGCGTGAGAGAGAGAGAGAGAAAGAGAGAGGAGAGAGAGAGACAAAGAGAGAGGGGAGAGAGAGACAGCAAGAGAGAAAGTGAGAGAGAGCGAGATAGCGTGAGAGAGAGAGAGCAAGAGAAAGCGAGAGAGAGAGAGAGAGAGAGAGAGAGAGAGGAGAGAGCGACAAAGAGAGAGGGGAGAGGGAGACAGCAAGAGAGAGAGAGCGAGAGCGTGGGTGAGGGCGAGAGAGAGAGAGAGAGAGACAGAGAGCGTGGGTGAGGGCGAGAGAGAGAGAGAGAGAGGTCAACAGGGGGCGGTGTGAAGGATCAGCTGGTTGGAGTGTGTTTAAGGTAGTCTGACTGGTTTTGCAGCTGGTCGGGGTGCCAGGAGGACTCACTCACAGGTCCAGGTGAGGACGCTTAATCGGTACATGTTGTGGGTGTGTGTGTGTTGTGTTTTCGTGACAGTAGTAAGAGGTAGAGGACGGCTTCGAGGAGAAAGGCATCCGGACAACCGATCCGTCCGTCCGTCCCTCTGGTGGACTTCCTGCTCACCTGTTTCAGGGGGCAGCAGGTGTCGGACCGCGGCTGCACCACACCTGCTGCCTGAGCCGCTCTGCATACACCTCTCCCCAGGTGAGCGGAGGCAACATGGAGGTGTGTTTGTGTGAGTGCGGGTGGGATAGGGGGGCTATTACCCGACAGCACAAGTCGACAGGTGGAAAAGCCGTTTATGACACACCCGCGTCTCTCCCCCCCCCCCCCCCCACCGACACACACAGTTGGCTGTATTTTCCACCTGTCCAACATAACCATTAACCCATACACACCTGCTGGGCATCCGTGTTTGCCTCCAGTGTTCCGTTTGTTCCATTTACTTCTTGTTTTCTTCTTCTCTTTTGTTTTGTGCGAGTGATGCATGCGGGTTCTAGAAGCTGCTGTGAACCCGAGTCAAATCCCTTGGCCAATAAGGTTGATTCTGATTCAGACGGAGCGAGCAGCCAAGGAGACGGCAGAGAGGACGAACGGCGCGCTCACACAGGGGCGTCACTTCCACACTTCCCTACTCGTGTTTTCTTTGCGGGCACGTGCATTGCATTCTGGGTAGCTTTCAGCATGCCGGCGTTGCAAACTAGATTGGTGCTCAACAACATGCAAATTAGAGGCAACCGGCACCTCGTGCCAATGTCAAAACGCCATGAACTAAATGTTTAGAGTGGGCCCTGTAGGTCCAAAATCAAAGCATAACGTGACCCACTTATCACGTCCTACTTATCCATGAACTGGTTTTGGTGGTGAGATGACACCCATGTGTGAACGTATTGTAAGAGGGGTGGGTTAGCCTACTGACCACCGGGGGCGCCGTAACACTCTGTAGGGTGACAATGTGAGAGCAGAGATGAGAGGAAGAGGTGGCACACGTACCGACCACTCCGGATGCAGCAGGACATCTGTGAGCTCCAGGACCAGGGTGTAGGGAGGTTGGTAGTACGGCTCCTTCAGAGGGTCTGGGAGCAGCTTGGGGCTCGTCGGCTCGATAATCATCTGAGCAAGAGCAAACAGAAGACGTAATCAGCAAGCGCCCTGATCCCCTCCAACACCGGCGTCAGCCAGCGTCCATGGTGCTAAGTGCCCTGGGACAGGACGCTGAAAAACTAGTGGGCTTTACCCCACTGTAGGAACTCAGCAGCCTGTGACGGAACCCTGAACATCTGAGATCCTGTGTGAGTTCTAGGGCTGTCAATGAAGACTCAAAATCTGAATATATAACTGAATTGTAAAAAAGAAAAAGACAAAAAACAGAAAACAGACATTAGAGTGCAAAAATTACTATTGGTTTCTGAGAAATAAGCAGCACTGCGGCGGCTGTCTGCCTCGCGAACTCTCACGAGAGCCTCGGCTGCTGCACCGAATACGCCGCATGACGGACAGGGGTCGCACAACGTCACTTTCACTGGTTGAAAAGGACATTTAGGTCAAGCTGAAACGGGCGAAGGACTCAACAACAGCCGTGGGGGTAAAGACGGCAGAGTTCCCACCCCAACTCGGCCGCAGGGAGACCGAGCGCCACTCCAACGACCTCGTGTGTTCACACAGAACGCGAAGCCAAAATGCCAATAGACGCCAATAGACGCGAATTCACGTCAGTCGCGTAATCGTGAGAGTGAAAAAAAAAGTTTTTTAAAATATAACTTTATTCAGCAAGACAATGTACCGGCTTGCTCGGGCATCCCTACAGACACAATTGGCCGTGTCTGTGGGTGGGAAGCAGGATGTGGGTATGTGTCCTGGTCACTGCACTAGCATCTCCTCTGGTCAGTCGGGGCGCCTGTTCGGGGGGGGGGAGACTGGGGGAATAGCATGATTCTCCCATGCGCTACGTCCCCCTGGTGAAACTCCTCCCTGTCAGGTGAAAAGAAGCGGCTGGTGACGCCACATGTATTGGAGGAGGCATGTGGTAGTCTGCAGCCCTCCCCGGATCAGCAGAGGGGGTGGAGCAGAGACCGGGACAGCTCGGAAGAGTGGGGTAATTGGCAAAGTAATAAATGTCGGCTGTCGCTGAAAAGTAGTTGCGATGGTGTGATGACGCATTACTTCACCAATCGTGACTGACAGCACCATCAGCTCCAGCTGAAAAGATCTCGGGGCTCAGATTTAGTATTACCCCCTGAGCAGGGCCGAAACCAAGATCTGGGAACGCTCTCCAAACCAGGCCGTCGCCAATGTAAAAGAAAAGATAAATAAATAAACCAGAACCCGGAACTTAAGGAGCCAGTTAAAGCTCCATCTTGTCAGGTCCTGAGAGGGGGTGGGGGCTATAAGACCTGTGCTATACGGTGAAACTACCCACGCAACTTGCTTCCATAAGTTGCACGTGGTGAAGGTTCATGCAAGATTCTTCCAAGGAGGGATTATTGCATAGCTGTAGGTTAATGGTAACATGAGCTAGTTTAGTTCTTGGTTTGCCTAGTTAACTTCCTATACCCTGACTGCACATACTTCAAAACTAAGTAGAGTACACACGACAATCAAAATAACACAGGGGCATCAACACCGAGACCGATAACCTCCTCACAGCCGTTCGGACACATGTTCCTCAGGACTTGAAACGCCAGAGCCTTGGATACTCCTGCTTTGACAGGAGGACCTGAAGCCTTCATCAATAGAGAAGGGACAGATAGACATGAGGAGAGACTTAATTGGTTCCAAACTCACCTGTCTGTAGTCTTTAAAATATTTGAAGGTTCTTCTCAAGTGCTGGATGACTGGAGGGTCTGGAAGACAAACCAATGACCAGTCAGTTATCAAGGCAAATAATACAGTTTCCCTTATTCTTCGTCTAAGGCTACAACTCTAGAGGAGCAAGAATGAAATCTACAGATGAGCATTAATACAGACAACCTTTATCTAGGGATGCACTGGTGTTGGTACTGGATATCGGGTTGATACCAGGCTAAAATGGGAGTCTTGGTATCAGAGGTTTAACCCAAGACTAAAACCCGATTACCAAAAGCCATGAGTAATATAATATGAGTAATCCCAAACAAATGGTCTAAATCTGCACTGGTTGTGAATGGGATCGATATCTGCAGCGAAAACCTGATATTGATGCATCTCCAATTTATAGTGCTGCATTTCCAGGCTTAAACCTTCAGTTTAAACCTCTGTCTCAGAGAAAGTGCACTTTAACCAAAATATCGTTATGCATGCTCAAAAATCCAAGTAAGAAAATCACAGAAAGTTCATCCACGCCGTGGTCTGTCGAGGAGGTACGGTAACGGGAAACGACACAGAAGCGAGTCGAGTCCACTACAAGGTACCATGTAGTGGAAAAGGGGGGGGAACGACCATCCCTGAACCGAGGGGGGGGGGGCTAAGAGTACATCTGTCACCATCTTACAATGCTGTGATTGCAAACATTCCCCAGTCCTCTGTGAACAGTACACATGGCCATGGTAACTCTAGTTAATGGTCACACCCATACTTGCATATGAAACCAATCGCTGGTTTGGGTCGTTATGCCACTGTACGGTTTATAAGGGTGGAGGTGAGACTGAAGAGGTCACTTAGATGATGATGATGAGACGTGTCTCCCAATAAACGTTGAGTCCAGATGAACCGATTTAACTTCGGTGATTTTACCAAAATACTGCACTGAACTGATTACTTCTAATAATCAGGTATTGGCTTGCATGCAAACCCACCAAATCACAATCAATTTGGGGGAAAAAGAAACACCTGATGACACCCGCCATACCAACACCAAATCCCTGACCCTTAACCCCTGACCCTACGCCACGACGCGCGCCTCCAGACCAGTGTGTGGCTCTGCTGATGGAAGCGGAGTTAGACTCGCTAGCGGTGGGGTGCTAATAAAGTCTCCAGCTGCCCGTGGGCCTAATGACTAATCACAACAAAGACTCCGTTTCCCAGGGGGCCGTAGGGTCATTATGGCCGACAGCAGGACAATAGCAAGACACGCGTCCACACTCACACATGCCTAGCTCTACCTTTCTGGAACCTTCCATCTTTCTCTAGCTCTCTAACCTGCCCGCTCAACCCCCCCCCCCCCAAGGTCCCAGGGGTCTCAATCCCCCAGAGTTCATAGCAGCGTGCTGAAGCAGGAAGCAAAAGCCATCTGCCACAATCCTGTTGTGTGAGAAAGAGAAAGCGTAGGAGAGGGTGAGAGAGAGAGCGAGAGCGAGAGCGAGAGCGAGAGAGAGAGAGAGAGAGAGAGAGAGAGAGAGAGAGAGAAGGGCCCCTTCTCATAACAAAAGCCTTTCTTCAGATCAGGTTGGGGCACAGCATCTGGTCCACTGGCTTGCCAAACACATTCTCTCTCTCTCTCTCTCCCCCATGCTCTCTCTCCCATGCTTTCTCTCCCATGCTCTCTCTCTCTCTCTCATCGATGTATGTAATGCCAAAGCATGTACACATTCATTTGAGATCAAAAAATGCACTTAATAGTCATTTGTATAATGAAGGGAGAAGAAAGCCTAAAAAAAATATCAGTCCCTGCAGGTAGAAATTAGATTTTATTATCAAAATTTACACTTTTCCATGACCTCAGCAAACATTCCAGGATATTTCACGAATTACGTCATTTTCCAGGTGCTTTCTACGACCGGAAAACTCGTCTATACATTTCCAAACCCCGATATACTTCACTCCTTTACACTCACACATGCATTCTCTCTCTCTCTCTCTCGATCAACATAATGCAGCATGTCCTCTCACCCGCCCCCCTCCATGTGAGTGACAGGCCTCTGGGGAGTGTGTGTCTGCTTGCATGATGTCAAACACCGACGCTCCTTCGCATCAAATTGCTGCTACCCCCCCCCCCCACGTCATCTAAATGGGGCGTCTACTGGCCCACGCCACGGCGTTCCCTCAGGAATCATACATCCTTCTACTGCTCCACCCACATCTTCATTCACCTTCTGTCACTACAACAGCAGAGGAGAGATGAAGAGAGAGGAGTAAAGGAGACCGAGAGAGAGAGAGAGAGAGAGATAAAGTTGAAGATGGGAGAAGGAGGAGAGACATGCTGAAGAAAGGAATGATGTGACTCAAACAGGAAGGGAGAGAAAGGACTAAGTGAGATGACTGGAGGAGTAGAGAGAGGAGAGGAAGAACAGAGGAGGAAATGTGAAATGGAGTCAGATTACTAAGGGGGAGAAGAGGGGGAAAAAACAGAAAAATGGAGGGAGAGAAAAAAGGAGGAGGACAGAGGCGAAGAAGAAAAGGAGGGGCAGGTTAAAGGAGCGAGAGAAAGAGAGGGACGGCGATGGGAGATGGAGATGGGGAGATGGAGATAGGGATGGAGGCGAGAAAGATAAAAGACGAGAGGAGAGAGGAGCAGTGAGGGAGAAGAGGAGGATGTGGTGAGCAGCGGGAGGAGGACGGACGGCTCCCTGAGATACGATGAGCTTTTATCGCGTCCCCTAGAAGACCGTCAGAGACGTGTCGGCCCCAGGGGTCCCCGGCGGCACCTCCCAAACACCAACCGTCACACCAACACCTCCATGTGACGGCAAACACCTTTCATCAAGCTCCGGATATTCAGCATGTTTTCTGAGCGAATATGCAAATATGGATTCTAAATTAACGAAATAAAACAAATCACAGCCCAAGACAAGTCATATATTTATTTTCCTTTACGCCTGGGTCTAGCTAACGCCACTGACAGGAAAGATTTACATGGTCAGTATTAATTTTGAAGTATCAAATTACAAACGAAGCAACATGCACACACAAGGGAGCAGAGCGTTACCTATGATCATATATGCTGACGATACAGTACTGAGTTAATCAACGTCCTTAATGTCAGCAGGACGCTTAAGCCCACCAGACGGAAATCTCTCCATCAGGATCCTGCTCCCCTTCACATGAAGGCACATTAATAATCTGCAATAGCCTCCTTCTCTCTTTCACACTGGCCAAATACCCCACAAAAAACCCGCTAATGTCCGCCTTTGGTCAACGTGAAAGGGCGGATGTTAGCGGGGGTTTTTTGGCCAGTGTGAAAGGGGTATTTGTTTCAGTCTTCTTCTTTCGGCTTGTTCCCCGTTACTCGGGGGTCACCGCAGCGGCTCTTACGTTGTCCATCGGTACCATGTGAGGGCACAGCGCCGATGGCGGCCGTTATTAACCCGGGCCTCAGCCGACCCGGTATGGTCTTGTCAAGCCGCATACTGATTTGGCAAAATTTTACGTCGGAAAAACAAAAAGATCTCGTTCCGTTTGTTTCAGTAATGTGCCGTCCCCCTTTTCATCATCATCATCATCATCATCAAAACTGTCTTCAGGAAGACTCGGCTCGTTTGGGTGTCATGTTGGGCTGCAGGATCGTTAGTCCTGATATGGATATGAAAAAGCCTGACATGGCTATGGGGGGGGGGGGGAACAGCATCCAACACTGAAATTATGTTCAAACACCAAACTACTGAATGAGCGTACAAATATTCAAAAACTCAGGGCAGCCCTCCCGGATTCCAAACAGCTTAAAAGCAACAGCATTACTGTTTGTGAATAATTAACACACCTAATAATCAATACCACCTACTAGGGCAGGGCGATATGACTTCAAATCTATATCACGATTATTTCAAACT
The DNA here is from genome assembly GCF_029633865.1 of Lampris incognitus. Taxonomy (NCBI): domain Eukaryota; kingdom Metazoa; phylum Chordata; class Actinopteri; order Lampriformes; family Lampridae; genus Lampris; species Lampris incognitus. The sequence goes on along the minus strand of NC_079217.1, from coordinate 64,038,272 downwards.
TTTACCTTGATTACGATTAATGAACGATTATTTTTTAACACTGCACTCATGGTTCTGTGACAAGGTTTTCTAATGAAGTATATCTCATGTTTCTGATTTTTGAATAATTTAAGGAAACACACACAGATGAACTATTTATGGCTCTTTGTTGAATATTTCGAAGAGTTGAGATCAAAATCAGTTGAAATCGCGGGTTCCATTCACTGCCGGTGTAGTGCAACGTGAGGGTCAAGCGGGGCTCCATCGTCCAACCTGACCAGAGACCAGATGTGCTGCAAAGTGGCAAACAGGTTGTAGGTCAGCAGCTACCTTCTCACCACATGTTGTGTACATGTTGAACAGGCTTTAGTTCAGCAGCTACCTTCTCACCACATGTTGTGTACATGTTGAACAGGCTTTAGTTCAGCAGCTACCTTCTCACCACATGTTGTGTACATGTTGAACAGGCTTTAGTTCATCAGCTACCTTCTCACCACATGTTGTGTACATGTTGAACAGGCTTTAGTTCAGCAGCTACCTTCTCGCCACATGTTGTGTACATGTTGAACAGGCTTTAGTTCATCAGCTACCTTCTCGCCACATGTTGTGTACATGTTGAACAGGCTTTAGTTCAGCAGCTACCTTCTCACCACATGTTGTGTACATGTTGAACAGGCTTTAATTCATCAGCTACCTTCTCGCCACATGTTGTGTACATGTTGAACAGGTTGTAGGTCATCAGCTACCTTCTCGCCACATGTTGTGTACATGTTGAACAGGTTGTAATTCAGCAGCTACCTTCTCACCACATGTTGTGTACATGTTGAACAGGTTGTAGTTCAGCAGCTACCTTCTCACCACGTTTGTGCATGTTGGGCACCGCTGTTTGGGAGAAATATTTTGGCGATGACACGCGTATCTGCTGTCAAGGGTTTTAATGACATGTTTAAACCCACTTATGTTCCACAGCAGCTATGGGAGCCATATCCTTCATGATGTAATATGCAATGGCATCAGTTATTTCTTCCCATCTTCTTGAATCCTCGGTATATCGTGTGGCATTTGTAAATGCTTGTGTTAGCGACAGTTGCTTTGTGGACACACTTTGGCGTTTGTCGGTCTCTCTCTTGTTTTGAGCTGTGCACTCTTCATATTCGGTAACGTGATTGTGCTCCAAACGATCAAACAGATTGGTGGCGGTACCTTTGGGTGCTGAGATTGTTTTTCCACAGTGTTTACGTTTGACTTGTTTTTGTTCTGTGTCGTCTTCACTGAAGCCAAAATGTGTCAAAACGAGGGACACGGCATTCTGTTTAGGTATAAGCTGCTCAGGTTGAGGCCTATTTGTTGGCTCAGTGTCAGCGCTTGTGTCATCCATGCTGCCAGCTTGCTTTGAGTGAACTCGGACTGACGTTAGTTGGACGGGGCGGAGGCACGTGACTGAACAGGATGTAGTGGGTTTTTTTAAAGGGACATTTCACGAACGCACGCATTGGGGAAATTATTAACCGAATTAACCGACATGAGCAAGATTAAGTCGGTTAGAGGTTCTTAATGTCGGTTTCAATACATTTTCGGTTAATTGCCCAGCCCCCCCCCCCACACACACACACTCACACTATACTCAAGTCACACAGGGAAGAGGTTTGGGTGTGTTAAGATGGACATATGGATGGATGGATGGAGGGTGTGATGGACATGTGGACAGATAGTGACAGACTGGTCCTTGGGGAGAGATGGGTATTGACAAGGTGATTATTAGAATGAGTGGCTGATCAAAACTCATTTATCCAAATCCCCCCCCCCCCACACACACCTCCCACACACACAGCTGGCTAATATAAGAGCTAACAGTCAGCCTGTAAAGCAGAGGGGATGAGTTGGCATTAACGTTACGGGTCTAACAGCGTCTAGTAACAGCACCTACTGAGGCTGGCTGGCTGGCTTTGACTGGATTAACATGCATTAGGGGCAGGGGCAGGGGCAGGCTAGGCTAACTGCTAGCCCATGCAGACCAGCAGTTCCGACAGTCATCCTGGCTGACGTTCTTGCCTCACAGCAAGAAAGTTCTGGGTTCGAGCCCCAGGGTAGCCCAACCTTATGGGTCATCCTGGGTTGTCCTCTGTGTGGAGTTTGCATGTTCTCCCCGTGTCCGCATGGGTTTCCTCCGGGTGCTCCTGTCCAGGGTGTCCCCCCGCCTGCCGCCCAATGACTGCTGGGATAGGCTCCAGCATCCCCGCGACCCTGAGAGCAGGATAAGCTGTTCGGATAATGGATGGATGGATGGATGGATGGACGGATGGATGGATGTAGTTCTTGAATGTGTTTTTGTCTGTATGTTGCACTGCTGTGGGATGGGGAGACGGCATTTCGTTTCATTCCACTTGCACAAGTAACATGAAATGAAACGACAAAGTGTGCCTGATTCCTGAGATGAGTGGTAAAGTTAAAGACTAGAGAGAGGGAAAAAAGAAGAGAAGAAGAGAGAGATGGATGGAAGGGGAAAATGACATGTACCAAAACATGGACAGAGTGGACCTTGGGGAGCACTGCATGAATGGATGGACAGAAGGCGTGATGGACATGTGGAGCGACAGCGACAGACTGGTCCTCGGGGAGAGACATTATTGACGAAGGGATTATTAGGATCATTTGACCAAGTCCCCAAACACCAGATCTATTGGAACGCCGGATCTAAACCTCACAGCTGTCTCACACACACACACAAGAAATATGTTCCATCAATGTACCGAGGCTATGACCTTTGACCCCCTTAAAACTGGTGGTTTGAAGTCTGGGTGACCTTCTAATTTTATTCTAATGTCCGACTCACTGAGTCTACCTGGATGAAAGTGTCATCCTTAAATATTCATTTTCAGTTACATTAGTATTTTTATTACTTCATATTCTTTTCATCAATATTCATATTACTTTTAGTACTTCTGGCAGCCAGAAGATTCAGCACGGTGTAAGTTTCTCAGTGCTGAAGCTATCAATGAAGTTTTGTCTATGCCATTCGAAACAAAGAACTACAATGTTTTACAGAAATCTGGGTTCAAGAAAGGGAAACAATCCTTTAAACTGGTGATCCATGATTTCTTCAGCTTTGTTGGATTTGTCATCGCCTGGTGGTCCTAGCAGTTCATCTTCATACCGTAAATAAAAGATCACGAATGACTAGACTCGCTAGCCTGCTGGCTAATGGGTTGGATCCTTTAGTTGACCGGTTAGTGCAGATGCCCGTGGTCCGGGCCACCTGGGTTCGCGTCCCGGCTGTGGCAGTTCCCGGCTGCCCCCTGAATTCACTACACTGGTGTCAGAAGTGGGATGGTGAGGCCATCGGAGGCGCATATGCCTGGAGGCGTGAGGGAGCTGATATGCTGAAGCGCGGAGACACGCTTCCCGAAGGATGGGGGTAGTGTAATGACCACAGGTGACTAGACTCACTAGCCCTTGGCTAACCGGTTGGACCCTTTACTTGACTGGTGAACATAGTCACTCGTGGTGTAGGAGACCCGGGCTCACTTCCTGGCTGTCCCTGAATTTGCTACACAAGCTATCCATGTGAAACAAACATGAAGCTGAAAGCTGAAAACATCCACAAGGTCACAATCTCAGATTTTTGTGCAACACCGACAAGATAATCCAGTGGTAGTGTGCGTCTTGTGGGGAGAGAATGATCACCGTGTCATCTGACAGTAACATGGAACAACATATCAATCATATCAAATATTTAACTGAAACTAATTATATGCTGGATAATGTTTAGGTTTGTATTTTAGCATCCATCACTTGTGCTTGTACATTTCACATGCAATTTTCTTCTTCTGACTTGACACATTTCCTGTCCGGGCTACCTTAGATTTGAATACTTGGTGGGAAGGGAGGACCCTGTCCAACACCACTGAAAAACAGCATGTAAAGGTCTGACAGGACATGGAAGTGGGGCAGGCTAAGCTAACTGCTAGCCCATGACCAGCAGTTCCGATAACACCAAGGGCAGTCTGGTGGCGGCCTCGCCTAGCATTGACTGTGGTTTTGGTGTCGTCATGTGGAGTGTGGGGAGGTGTGTTGAAGGTGTCTGGCTGGGAAAGCTAGCATTGGACCGGCTGGGGGAGCCTGGTCTGCTGCATCCTGTGGGCCCAGGGACCACGGCCCTGCTTGGAGCTGCGCCCGAGGAGGAAACACTGAGGGCGGTCTGACAGAACGCGGAAGCGGGGCAGGCTAAGCTAACTGCTAGCCCATGCAGACCGACAGTCCAATATGTTAGATGTATGTGTTCTCGTAGTTTTTGGATGTGCGTTTGTGTGTCTGTGTTGCACTTCTGTGGGCTGGGGGATTTCATTTCATTTCATGTGTGCAGGTGCATGAAACGAAATGACAAATAGTGTTCCTGATTCCTGATCTTGAGAAGGAGCAACTGGAGAACGTTAAAGCATTGAATGGCTGTTGCTATGAAAATACCTGCGTGAAAAGGGATCAAATATTAATTTTTCACTGTAAAGAAAATTACGGACTACATCTTCAGAACCCCCTTAGGAAGACATTTAAGACACAATGTGATTTCAAGTTGGGTCAATGGTAATATAACCGTTTCTCGTGAAGTGGTTTCATTAAGGAGAATTTGTGGTAATGTTTGGAAAAGCTCTTGGAGGTCAGTCACACTTTCTATCCAACCACTCACGAGCGGCTCCTCTTTACTTATGTGTGAATACAATGACGATAAAGTGCATCTAGAAACCATCCATCCATTATCCAAACCGCTTATCCTGCTCTCAGGGTCGCGGGGATACTGGAGCCATGCAGACACAAGGAGAACATGCAAACTCCACACAGAGGACGACCCGGGATGATCCCCAAGGTTGGACTGCCCTGGGGCTGAACCCAGGACCTTCTTGCTGTGAGGCGACTGTGCTAACCACTGTGCCACTGGGCTACCCAATATAATCTAATAATAATAATACAGTATCGTGTAATACGATAGGGATGTCCAATTTGCCCGTTTTTATTCCTTTGTGTCACACAAATTATGGCCGTACATATTAAAAAAGGTCAGTTCCAAGGTATTATGACCTTAAATAGAGAATTTAAGTTATCCCAACTGGCTGATAATACGACAGTTAGATGTATTCAAAGTCTGACAAAATGTTGGGTGTAAATAATGTCCTGAATGCCGGCTCCATGTAGTGACTGTGGTCTTACTTCTATGCGGAGGTTCAGGTTAATTGAAATAAAAATTAAAAAAAGGTCAAGTTTGTTGGGATGTCAGGTTGGTAGTTTAGAAAGTTGAATCATGGGAGTGAGACACAAACACACACGCGCGCGCACACACACACGCGCACACACACACACACACACCAATGCCAGGGTGTCAGTAAAAGCAGACATGCTCAGCAGAAAGCAGAGGATCTTGTCCGGACAAATGTGTGACGAAACAAAGCAAACACAACACACACACACACACACACACACACACACACACACACACACACACACACACACACACACACACACACACACACACACACACACACACACACACACACACACACACAAAGCCGAACACACCCACGCTGCCCCATAAATAACAAATGGACTCTTCATTTGCATCAGAATCAAACTATCTGCTGCTGCTGCTGTTGTGAAAGTGTGTGTATTTAAGGCACGCTGAGGGAGCATGAGAGTCTTACAAGCTCCAGTCTTCATGGTATTTGGACCGAAATCAGTCATTAGATGTGAACCTCTCATGACTAAAAACCTTTTAACATGGCATGAGCAAACATTCAGCAATGTTGTTTAGTAATTGACTAATATTGTGGTTTTATACCTTCATCCATAAGTGCCATGTGAAGCTGCTGGCTCTGCAGCCTGTGCAGCCCAGCAGGGGAGACAGAAAGTACCCTGCTGTGGCTTCACATGCTCAGCCCATTTACTAACACGCTACAGATTTACATTACTCCTGACCATCTGCCAAAGCAAACCATTGTTTAACATTTTCTGAATTCATTTTTCCTTCCTTCCAAGTAGGCGTTGGTTTCTGTTCATTTTAGTACGGTATGAAAATCAACTCATTCCCAACCGATGGACCGTTGTGGTGAAGAGGGAGCTGAGCCGGAAGGCAAAGCTCTCAGTTTACCAGTCAATCTTCATTCCAACCCGTGACGGTTGGAACGAAGATTGCTCATGACCATAGTCACCATAAGTGTATGGTCATGACCTTTGGGTAGTGACTCAAAGGGGGAGATCGTGGATGCAAGCGGCTGAAATGTGTTTCCTCCGTAGGGTGTCTGGGCTCAGCCTTAGAGATAGGGTGAGGAGCTCGGACATCCGGAGGGAGCTCGGAGTAGAGCCGCTGCTCCTTCATGTCGAAAGGAGCCAGTTGAGTTGGTTCGGGCATCTGACTAGGATGCCTCCTGAGCGCCTTCCTTCGGAGGTGTTCCGGGCACGTCCAACTGGGAGGAGACCCCGAGGTAGACCCAGAACTCGCTGGAGGGACTACTTGTCCAATCTGGCCTGGGAACGCCTTGGGATCCCCCAGGAGGAGCTGGAGGGTGTTGCTGGGGAGAGGGACGTCTGGAGTGCCCTATTTAGCTTGCTGCCACCACGACCCGACCCCGGAGAGGCGGCTGAAGATGAGATGAAAATCAACTTGCAGAGACTGCAAACTTGTTTGAGATGGGTAATCCATCACAGGGAACATTTAGCATTTAGTGGCCTTCATCTTTTCTTCTAACTTACGTTTCAATGCAGAATAATGCTGCTGAAAATACAGACAGATTTATTTCTAAGGTTCCTTTGTTGGTAACATGAACTAGACCAAAAAAAAAAAAAAAAGGCAACAAACAAGTTTCAAGTCTCTGCAAGTAGATTTTCGCGCCGTACCGAAACCAACTGCTTTCTAGAAGGAAGGAACAACATACAAGAAAATCTAAAACTAGATGGTATGCTTTGCAAAATGGCCGGGATGCAGGAGTCATGCAGAGTAAACAGGATTTGTGCGTGAATGGTCCTCGAACGTTTTTCTATTGTTCTGCTGTTTCAGGGTGGACGGCAAACTTTTCAGAAACGATCAATCCATGTTCAAGGTGACAACAGCGTTTTTCAATTTCTCAGGTTAAGTGTGGACATGGCAAGACACAGACACACACAGACCGACATGGTAACCTGGGCACTCGGGAAGTACAGCTGCCCCAGCACATTTGACTGAACAGAGAACGGGAGAAATAAACTGTCAAACAACACTCACCATTGTCGAACTCATCTGGAATCTGGAGGAGAGACAGAGAGAGAAAAATTCAAACATCTACAGACAGTTAAACGAGTCAGGTGGGTTGACGGTAAACAGGTTCACATTGCCATCTCGCCAAACAAGCTGGTCAACAAACTCCACTAACTAGGACTAAAGCCTCCTCCAGACTGTGCGGTTTGGGCCATCTCGGGTGAAAGAGGACTAAACGTGGCGATATCTTTGGTTGTGGCTCCGAAACGGTGGTCCTGCGTCGCACTGTGAGACAGGTTCGAAGACACCGTTAATACGGCCTTGCGACTGAAGACAACTGCACGGTGGCACAGTGGTTAGCGCGGTCGCCTCACAGCAAGGTCCTGGGTTCGAGCCCCGGGGGTTGTCCAACCTTGGGGGTTGTCCCGGGTCGTCCTCTGTGTGGAGTTTGCATGTTCTCCCCGTGTCTATGTGGGTTTCCTCCGGGGGCTCCGGTTTCCTCCCACAGTCCAAAGACATGTAGGTCAGGTGGATCGGCCGTACTAAATTGTCCCTAGGTGTGTGTGTTTGTGTGTGTGTGTGTGTGTGTGTGTGGGCCCTGTGATGGCCTGGCGGCCTGTCCAGGGTGTCTCCCCGCCTGCCGCCAAATGGCTGCTGGGATAGGCTCCAGCATCCCCACGACCCTCAGAGCAGGATAAGCGGTTCGGATAATGGATGGATGGATGAAAGTACAGGCGTCTAAATTAAATCAGCTCTGACAGAAGTCCACTTCAGCCACCGGTGGGACTTTACTACCATTAGAAAGTAGGACTTCCACGTTTAAAGGAGATCGGTGCTTTAACTAATCCAACCCATCCAACGCCATTAACTCTCCTTATTCATGTTCATGAAGAAAGGCCACTACAAACCCCAATTCCAGTGAAGTTGGGACGTTGTGTAAAACGTGAATAAAGACAGAAGACAATGATTTGCAAATCCTTTTCCACCTATATTCAGTTGAATACACTACAAAGACTAGATATTTAATGTTCAAACTGTTAAACTTTATTGTTTTTTGCAAATATTCACTCGTTTTGAATTTGATGCCTGCAACACGTTCCAAAGAAGCTGGGACAGGGGCAACAAAAGACTGGGAAAGTTGAGGAATGCTCAAAAACACCTGTCTGGAACATTCCACAGGTGAACAGGTTAACTGGGAACAGGGGAGTGTCCTGATTGGGTATAAAAGGAGCATCCCAGAAAGGCTCAGTCGTTCACAAGCAAGGCTGGGGCGAGGGTCACCACTTTGTGAACAACTGCGTGAGCAAATAGTCCAACAGTTTAAGAACAACGTTTCTCAACGTACAACTGCAAGGAATTTAGGGATTTCATCATCTCCAGTCCATAATATCATCACAAGATTCAGAGAATCCGGAGAAATCTCTGCACGTAAGCGGCAAGGCCCAAAACCAACACTGAATGCCCATGACCTTCGACCCTTCAGGGGCACTGCATTAAAAACCGACATCATTGTGTAAAGGATATGACCACGTGGGCTCAGGAGCACTTGGGAAAACCATCGTCAGTTAACACAGTTGGTCGCTACATCTACAAGTGCAAGTTAAAACTCTACCATGCAAAGCCAAAGCCAGACACCGCCGGCCTCTCTGGCCCGAGCTCATCTGAGATGGACTGACGCCAAGTGGACAAGTGTGCTGTGGTCTGACGAGTCCACATTTCACATTGTTTTTGGAAATCATGGACGTCGTGTCCTCCGGGCTAAAGAGGAAGAGGACCATCCAGGTTGTTATCAGCCCAGAGTCCAAAAGCCAGCATCTGTGATGGTATGGGGGTGTGTTAGTGCCCATGCCATCATGGGTACCTTGCACATCTGTGAAGGCACCATTAATGCTGAAAGGTACATACAGGTTTTGGAGCAACATGTGCTGCCATCCAAGCGACGTCTTTTTCAGGGACGTCCCTGCTTATTTCAGCAAGACAATGCCAAGCCACATTCTGCACGTGTTACACCAGCAGGGCTTCGTAGTAAAAGAGTGCAGGTACTGGACTGGCCTGCCTGCAGTCCAGATCTGTCTCCCATTGAACATGTGTGGCGCATTATGAAGTGCAAAATACGACAACGGAGACCCCGGACTGGTGAGCAACTGAAGTCGCACATCAAGCAAGAATGGGGAAGAATTCCACCTACAAAGCTTCAACAAGTAGTGTCCTCAGTTCCCAAACGCTTACTGAGTGTTGTTAAAAGGAAAGGTGGTGCAACACAGTGGGGAACATGCCCCTGTCCCAGCTTCTTTGGAACGTGTTGCAGGCATCACATTCACAATGAGTGAATATTTGCAAAAAACAATAAAGTTTATCAGTTAGAACATTAAATATCTTGTCTTTGTAGTGGATTCAACTGAATATAGGTGGAAAAGGATTCGCAAATCATTGTATTCTGTTTTTACACAACGTCCCAAATTCACTGGAATTTGGGTTTGTACATAAATTGAATTAAGGTCCCTGTTCAACGATCTATCAGGCATCCAGGGACAGCTATCATTTGTTCTGAGGACTAATTAACACTATGCCGCCACCCACAGCATGAAATTATTATTGCTAATATTCATTATTATTAACCATCATCATAATCATTATTACAATAAGGCATCGTTTATTTATCAGTATTATTATTATCATAATCATTATTATTATGATCATTGTTATCCCCAGCACTACTTCCAGCTGCTCCCGTTAGGGGGCGCCACAGCGGATCATCCGTTTCCATTTCTTCCTGTCACACCAGCCCTCTCTCACCACATCCATAAACCTCCTCTTTCACCTTCCTCTTCTCCTCTTCCCTGGCAGCTCCATATTCAGCATCCTTCTCCCAGTATACCCAGCACCTCTCCTCCACACATGTCCACACCATCTCAATCTTGCCTCTCTTGCTTTGATTATTACTACAGTCATCATCATCATCATTATTATTATTATTATTATATAAGACAATATTGTAGTTTGACTTGGCTTCAAACCCTTTCTGTATGACTACGTGCTAGTCCAGCCTCAGGGTCACTGCAGAATATTCAGTTGACCCACACCACAGAAAACAAGGTATTTAAAGAGCTAACCTGCATTTCTGTAGATAAGTTAGATATGGATGCTGCGCAGACACTGATATCATAATTCAACCTCAACTGATCATTCCCACAGGGTTGGCTGTTCTCCTGAAAACACCGGGCAGGAGACGGCAACAGGCCACACAGCTCTGAAGACTGGGTGGAGGATTCCCTCTGGTGGCCACAAGAAGTAACCGCATCTGTACCTGCAACTGACTGTTTCGTGCTGCAGAACGGATAGAAACTCTGTCTAATAAGTATACGCGTGGGTTGGCAGGAAAGATTAAAGCATGTCTGGCCACTTCTGAGAGAGTTGTGAGCGTTTTTGTATGTCTGTTGTAATGCCACTAGGAGGCACTATGCAGTCTGCTGCAACAGCGATGGACTCCAATGGCACTTTTGGCCATGCCGAGTCAAGCTATGCCGCATCGATTTGTGCTTCCATTAGCACTTGAAATGCGCAGAGCTGTGCAGAGTCGTGCCCGAGATGGACCATCTCCAGAGTTGGGCCAAAGCGTGCCAGACCCGCCACCAAGCAGGTTGCGGTGACGTCAGATGGGCTTCGTAATCGTTCAGGGACGATTAAGCCACAAATTTAAAAAGCCCCCCCCCCCCCCCCCCATCAAAGCATCACCCTGTCTCCCATTTTTCAAGCAACAGGTCTTGATGCTGCTCAATAATCCAGGTAAGAAAACCACAGAAAGGTGGACCAGTTCATCTGGACACGTTTATTGACAGAAACGTTTCATCATCATCTAAGTGACCTCTTCAGTCTCACCTGACTGACTGCAGGTATCTCCACCTTTATAAACAACACAGTGGCATGACGACCCAAACCAACGATTAGGTTCATATGCAAATATGGGCGTGACCATTAACTAGAGTTACAATGGCCATGTGTACTATTCACCAAGGATTGGGAACGCTTGCAATCGCAGCATTGTAAGACGGCGACAGATGCACTCTTAGGAGGTACTCTTAACTTGTATATCGTCACCTTCTTACAATAATGGCCTAAGTCATATTTTCAAGTTTTTCAAAAACCAGAATAAACTGAAACAAATATAGAATATATGATTATTTCTTAATCATTTCACACAAGAAGGTTGTCAATAGGCATATATTGTCATAACCTTATTGTGTGAAATGATTAAGAAATATCACATATTCTATATTTGTTTCAGTTTAGTCTGTTTTTTGAAAAATTTGAAAATATGACTTAGGCCATTATTTTAAGAAGGTGTCGATATGGAGGAAGTGGAAAAGGGGGCTCTGATGTCCCATCCAGGGTCACCACCTAGCCGTTGGTTCAGATTTGTGGACGACAATGGGGTAAAATTAAATCTCAGGATGTAGCACATTTCACCGACCACATGAACTCTGTGGACACCACATCAGGTTCACCAGGAGGATGTGGAACATGACAGGGTAGCCTTCTTACACTGTGAAATTACAGTTGGTGATGGGGGACATGTGATTGTTGATGTTTACCGTAAACCAAAACATACTGATCAGTACTTAAGGTTTGACTCTCATCATCTACTGGAGCACAAACTAGGAGTCATTGGGACAGTGGACCACCGAGCTGACAACGTCCCCACCAACACAGCGGCCGGAGAAGGGGAGAAACCAATGCCGCGATTGCAACTATTCCCCAATCCTCTGTGAATAGTACACATGGTCATTGTAACGCTAGTCAATGGTCACGCTCATATTTGCATATGAAACTGGTGGTTGGTTTGGGTCGTTATGCCACTGTGTTGTTTATAAGGGTGGGGACACCTGCAGTCAGGTGAGACTGAAGAGGTCGTTTAGATGATGATGCAACGTTTCTGTTAATAAACGCTGTGTCCAGATGAACGGATTCAACTTTCTTATGCTACGGTCACACAAGAGCAAAATTAACGGTGGCGAATATTCGCCTCCTGTTCACTCCCGTTCTATGTGAGCAAAAGAGCAAACATTCACTTGTGGTGGCGAAGGAATTTCGTGTCTTTGCTTTGCGTGGAGTTCCACTTTGGTGAACTTTGACCGGCGAAGCCGCAGCCTCAACCAACAGCAGAGAAGCATGTGTGGTTGACACCACCCGGCTGTAGTTTTCTTACTGAGCCGGGATGGAGGAGACTTGCTGATTGTCGCTGTGCCTATCCAGCCGGTATTGTACGACATTGCTCATGAAAACTACAAACTGCCCCACCAGAGAGGCGCTGCCTGGCTGGCAGTGAGTCGGGAGACAGGTATTGAACATATATAAATGGAAAATTTATTCATAACATCAATTTATATTTGGCAGTATAGAAATATAACTTGTCCACCAGTGCTCTTCCTCTGTATTTGTCAAGGAAGCTACGATAACATGTACAGGGTGGGGGTGGGGGGGCGGCATGGCAGCCCAGTGGTCAGCACTGTTGCCTCACAGCAAGAAGGTCCTGGGTTCGAACCCCGTGCCCTTTGTGTGTGGAGTTTGCATGTTTTCTCCCCGTGTCTGTGGTGGGTTTCCTCCGGGTGCTCCGGTTTCCTCCCACCATCGGAAAGACATGCATGTTAGGGTTAACATTCTCCCGCCTGTGCCCCTGAGCAAGGCAATGGAAAGAAGAACTGGAGTTGGTCCCCCGGGTGCTGCAGCTGCCCACTGCTCCTATGCAACAGGATGGATTACATGCCGAGAACACATTCATTATAAGTAGACAACGTCAAATAAAGTGGCTAATTAACCCTAGCTATTAATCAAGTATCAACCCTAACATGCATTGCCTTGCTCAGGGGCACAGGCAGGAGTATTAAGCCTAACATGCATGTCTTTTTGATGGTGGTTAGGAAACCGGAGCACCTGCAGGAAACTCCCGCAGCCACGGGGAGAACATGCAAACTCCACACAGATAAGACCCAGGTTCAACACTGCCACCAGAAGCAGAGACGAGTCCGTCGATATTCACCGTGTGCCAACAGACGAGAACAAAGTCACATCGTCTACAGAGCGAGAACCAGTCTGCCACCGCTAGGTGTGGAGAGAGCCGTATAAAACCTCCCGGCACCTCATGAGTGTGTGTGTGTGTCGGTCTCTGGCACACTCCCATCACACCCTGCAAGTTGTCTCTTTCTCCCATCACCACCTCCCTGTGGGACGCCGACGAGGCCTCGAAACAAAAGGCTCCCGGGCGAGACCGGCGCACCGTTTTGAGGAAGCCGGGGCGTTTTAGGACGGGAAGGAGACAGAAGTGTGCCCTTTGTAGTGCTCACACACCTCCTGAAGGAAGTGTGCGCCTCGCCGTGGCTTCCGTAAAGTGCGGTGCGAGAAGTGTGCCTTCCCAGAGCCGGGAGTCAGTAAAACGGCGCTACCCGAGACACGCGGCCTTTTGAAGGAGCTCCAGAGCAGCGCCATAAAGACGGGAGGTGCGGGACGTCTTTGAAGCCACCACAGGCGACAGCGTTCTAACCTCTACTTTACAACACAGGAGGCCACCCACACTCAATTAAGTCTACGTCCACGCTAATCTGGGGAAACGCCATATTCCTGGTGAAAACTAGGGGCGGGACGATGCCCAGATCTCACGGTTCGGTACCGTGGATGATGGAGTGAGTGATACAGATGTGTATGGATGGATGGATGGAACGAGTGATACAGATGTGGACGGATGGATGGATGGAACGAGTGATACAGATGTGGACGGATGGATGGATGGAACGAGTGATACAGATGTGTATGGATGGATGAGTGAGTGAGTGATACAGATGTGTATAGATGGATGGATGGAGTGATACAGATGTGTATGTATGTATGTATGTATGTATGTATGTATGGATGGATGGATGGATGTAGTGGGTGAAACACAACACACCTTGTTTCCTTGCTCGTCCACAGAATTGCTTCCTGTAAAGGAGAGGGAGACACATGTCATTGTCAGTGGTCAATAATGCGTCCCTGCTAGCGTTTACAGACACATCCTCACCAAACCTAAGAAAGCAGAACATTTAGAAGATGAAGCAGTCATCACCGTAACTGTCCATCATCTTTTCACCGATTCTTACAGACGGCATCTGGGGTTTGTCAAATGGGACGAACCGTTCAGAGGTTCGACACAGAGTCGTCTTGTAGAGCAGCAGCTCGGTGTTCAGAATATTTAGTGTCCACCGGGGGAACAGAAGGGCCTTTTTCCCCAACACCGTCATGTGAGTAACAATCGTGCTCTGTGGGCTGAAGAGGGTTGACTGACAGATACGACAGCTCGCCACCGGTCGGCTGCCAACATGATAGAAACAGCTTATTCCCTCAAAAACAGGTTGGGATCCACAGTCTCGCCTTCCAAACATTTCTCCGTGCAACAAACGAACAATAAATTAATTAATGAATCCCAAATAGCCCACGTTCCATAACGTGACTGAGAAAATGTGATTGAAAGTGGAAAGAGAAGCTGCTGCCCGAGGAGGAAACACCGAGGGCGGTCTGACAGGACGCGGAAGCGGGGCAGGCTAAGCTAACTGCTAGCCCATGCAGACCGGCAGTACCGACAGTCATCCTGGCTGGCGTTCGTTCTCTGGACAGTGATTTTTTGTTTAGTTTGGATATATGTGTTAGTTTGGATATGTGTGTTAGTTTGGATATGTGTGTTCTTGTAGTTTTTGGATGTTTTGGTCTTTGTGTTGCACTGCTGTGGGCTGCGGGCAACGACATTTCATGCACTTGCATACATGAAATGAAATGTTCCCGAATCGATATACACAACGGAAAAAATAACTATTAACATAAGGCTGTAAAAAAAAAGGGTGGAATGGTCCTTTAAAAGTAGGAGTTTGACACAATGCCCCAGGAAGGTCTTTTTCCACAGAGAGAGAAAAAAAAAATCCTACTGTTCATAATAGTGATTTACCCCAACCTGATGGGAACTTGACTCTTATTCGGGTCCACAAAATGTACAGATTCTGACATAACACCGTTAACTAAACCACTTCCCGAGGCAGGTGCCGTTTTACATGGCTGCACTGTGCCGACAAGAACCCACTGCAAGGCAAAGACAACAGACCCACAACAGGAAAACCACCAGTCTGCAACGCGACAGTCAGGTGGAGTGCCACTGAAACACAGGTGAACGCGGGCGGGGGTGGCTCGGCAGCCAGCAAGGGGCAAGAGAGGAGCGTAAACGAAGCGCAATACCAGATAACGAACACGGCGAGGAGCCGAGCTCCAAGTTTTACCCGCTCCGTAAAGGCGGCAGACACACGCGGCGTAAAATGGAAGATGGCGGTGAGGTGAAAAAACAAAACAAAAAAACTTTATATACTCCCTGTCCATCCGGTGTTTCCTGTGGTTTGCAATTGGGGCAAACCTCTCGCAAAGGAAAAAACGGATACGTCACTGTTTTACGTTTTAAAATTATTTTTAATTACCTATTTTATTTATTATTTTCATTCATTTATTTATTATTTTAATTTGTTTAATTATTTATTATTTTTCAATTAGTAATATTATTTATTTATTAGTTTTATTAGTGTTTATGTCATTATTATGTTTAATTATCAATATTATTTACCATTTTTTATTTATTCATTTTATTATTATTGTACAGTGACAAAGAAAGACAAGGTTTCTGGTTTACTGCCGCAGTGCAAAGTCAACTGGAGATACTAAATTGCCCCCAAGTGTGAATGTGTGCGTCTGTGTGTCTTGCCTATGATGGACCGGCGACCTGTCCAGGGTGTTCCCCCCCCCCACCCCCACCCAATGAGCGCTGGGACAGGCTCCAGCACCCAGCGACCCCAATTAGGATAAGCGGCTTGGAAGATGAATGAATGTTTTGTGACAAAGCTTGCAGGACTGGTTGGTGCATTTCCCCCTTCGGGGCTTCTTGTGCAACACTCCCATGGCCCCTTTGTACGGGAAGTCCTTGAGAGGAGGCCCATTAACAGACAGTCGCATGCAGGCTGCTGGTGTCGTAACTGAAATACTATTACTATAACCAGCTATGAGTCAGGTTAAAAGTCAATGAAAACGGCCTAAAACTGGAGGTCTCCCAGCTACGGTTCGTAGCCCCTGATCTGGAAAGGTAACATATGCAGCGGACCTCGAGACGATCACTGCCCGCAGCATCTTCCAACCATCCAGCCAGATCAAACGCCACCGCAAGTGGTGCGGTGGCCCCATGAGCAGAGCGAGGATAAGAGCCAAACTAACTCAGCTTGGACCCATCAGAGCAAGCGAGAGAGATGTGCCCCCCCCCTGCCACCCGAACTAAACATCCGCTCCGTTTACCTACCTCGTCTTCTTTTCTTTTCCTTGGCAAATACCTAATCAACTCATTTAGTTTTTAAATTAGTGCCGCTAACCGACTGATTTGCGTAATGCATGCACGGGGACTGGGAATCTGGTTTCCCGCACAAGTCATTGGATTAGAGGGTCGATTGTGAAATGTTTTGTTTTCTTTTTTTTCTTCTTTTTTGCCGTGGCAGCAAATAATTTGTCACGACAAAATCTTGCAAGCAGAAACACTGTTTCATCTTTACCGTTCTTTACACTGTTTCATCTTCACCTTCTGGACAGTTTAAGCACATTAACTGATGCTAAATATGCTACACCCCTCCTCTACAGGACCAATATGACAGAAATGTGTCATGGAACAAGAAAACTATAATTCGTGACACAAGATTCAAGAAACTTTATTGCTACACAACCGGGTAGGTGGTATTTGTTTACGGTACAGCATGGTGGCTCCATGGTAACATACCAAACTTCCCAATGTGAAGCCATACAATAAATAAATGTAGGACACACACACACACACACAACAACAATAGCAGTCATTAAGGGGTATCAGGGGATGGAGGGGATGGAGTGGAGTTCTTATTGCGGTGGGGTAAAAACCGTCTCTGAAATGGGTGTTTTGTTTTTTTTGTTGCACCGATTCAACTGTAGTGTCTTCCTGATGACACGAGTTTAAAGAGGCAGTTGAATGGGTAGGAGGGGTCATCAATGAGTTTACCAGCCCAGGTGACTGTGCGGGTGGGGAAGATGGAGTCCAGCGGAGGAAGGTCGCATTCTATGATTTTGGAGGTCTTTTTCACTATCTGTTGCAGCTTGGTTTTGGTGATGATGTCCATGGTTCCATACTAGACTGTTAAGGAGGATGCAAGGATGCTTTGGATGACAGAAGTGTAAAACTGGACCATTAGCCGTTTATTGACCATGTACTTCCTCCCGAGTTCCCTCAGGAAGGACAGTTATTGTGCCATTTTGATGGAATTGGTGTTGATGTCCCATTTTAAGTTATTGCTGATATGAGTGCAGAGGAATGTGGAAAAAGTCTGTCATGGTTATAGGTTGGTCAGCGATATGGATGGATTCTTTGGCAGTCTTGCATGTTGTTCTGAAGTCAATGGCTATTTCCATGGTTTTGGAGGTGTTGAGCAAGAGGTTATCCAAAGGAGTTGAATCAAGTGCAACTGGACTTGGTATATATCAGTGAAGACGTTTCCGCCTGAATAAGAACATTCACAGACGAGCAAGAGGTTGTTGTTATTGCACCATCTCACTGCCCTGTCCAAATCTTGCCGGTATGGAGTCTTGTTGTCTGAGATGAGGCCCACAATGGTTGTCGTCTACGTATGTGAATACTTTGACTGAGCTGACTGAGATGTGCAGGGAGGGGAACTGGTTAGTGTACAGGGAGAAGAGCAGGGGAGACAGGACGCAGCCTTGGGGGGCACCAGTACTGAGGAACAGGAGGCGAGATGTGCGGCTGTTCACCTTGACTCTGTGATCTATTGTTGAGGAAGTCCATGACCCAGTGGTTCATGGCCAGGTTGATGTTCATGTCCTGTAGTTTGGGGAATAATTTGAAGGGAATTGTGTTGAATGTCGAGGTGAAGTCGATAAACAGGATGTGTGCGTAGGCATTAGTGGCAGATATTGTAATGTGTTATGGAGTAACAGGCTGATGGCATCCTCTGCTGACCTGTTGGCATGGTAGGTAAATGGATAGGGGTCCATTTGGGATGATATGGAGGATTTGAGGTAGTCAAGGTCCAGGTGCTCAAATGATTACATGGCCACGAATGTAAAGGCAACAGGTCTGAAGTCATTGACGCATGTAATCTTGAGGACTGAAATGATGGTAGACTGTTTAAAGCACTGTGGGACTTTACACTGGCGGAGGGATGTATTAAAGATGACGATGAATACAGGCACCAGCTGGTCAGCACACTAGCTGAGTACAGCATGGGAGAGTTGATGAGGCCCTGCTGCTTATTGCTGTTTCTAAACACAGCCCTCACTTGTTCCTCCTGGATGGGAAAAGGTGGGGTCTGAGGTGGTAAGCAGAAGAAACCCAGCATAAAACTCATCGAGTTTTCTGGTAGGTAACGGCCCTGATTTGCAGCTGGCGGGGGCGTTTTTTTATAATTGGTCATCTCTTGTAGATTTGTCCAGACCGCTCTGGAAAAAGCCAGGCTGAACCAGGTTTCAGTAAAAAAGAATGCTGGCATTCCCTGCATTTTATTTTCTGGATCAAGAGTAGGGGCTCTTCCATTTTGTTCATGAGGGATTGTGATGAGCAAACTCATTAACGGCAATGCTAGCGTTAGCTTTAGGATGAATGTAAACATCAGTTAAGACAATCGATGAAAAATCTCTTGGGGGACAAGGGTCTACAAGTTATAGTGAGAAACTTGAGATCAGGCGAGCATGACTGGTGTACTATTGTGGACTTAGTGCATTACTGGTGGTTAATCATACAGCAGCTGTTGCCTTTTACTTGACCAACATTAACTGACCCGTCACCTCGGTGGATGGTATATCCTGATGGTTACGACAGAGTCTGGGACGTTATCGTTGAGCCAGGTTTCAGTAAAACAGAAGGCTGAGCAATCCCCGCATTCACTTTTCTGCAGCAGGAGTAGGAGCTCTTCCATTTTGTTCATGAGGGACTGGACCTGTGAGGGTAGAATAGCCAGTTGGGCCGACATCTGAATCGGTATAGAACCCCGGCTTGTCTGCAGCCATCTGGTGCATGATTATTTGAGTACCCCAGTGGGCAAGATGTTGCTTATTCTTCAGGAATGGGCAGATGTTGTCGATCTAGAGTCCCATATAATTCTTCTCCGATGACGAGTAGATCCTCACAGGTACACTACCGTTCAAAAGTTTGGGATCACCCAAACAATTTTGTGTTTTCCATGAAAAGTCACACTTATTCACCACCATATGTTGTGAAATGAATAGAAAATAGAGTCAAGACATTGACAAGGTTAGAAATAATGATTTGTATTTGAAATAAGATTTTTTTTACATCAAACTTTGCTTTCATCAAAGAATCCTCCATTTGCAGCAATTACAGCATTGCAGACCTTTGGCATTCTAGCTGTTAATTTGTTGAGGTAATCTGGAGAAATTGCACCCCACGCTTCCAGAAGCAGCTCCCACAAGTTGGATTGGTTGGATGGGCACTTCTTGCGTACCATACGGTCAAGCTGCTCCCACAACAGCTCAATGGGGTTCAGATCTGGTGACTGCGCTGGCCACTCCATTACCGATAGAATACCAGCTGCCTGCTTCTGCTCTAAATAGTTCTTGCACAATTTGGAGGTGTGTTTAGGGTCATTGTCCTGTTGTAGGATGAAATTGGCTCCAATCAAGCGCTGTCCACTGGGTATGGCATGGCGTTGCAAAATGGAGTGATAGCCTTCCTTATTCAGAATCCCTTTTACCCTGTACAAATCTCCCACCTTACCAGCACCAAAGCAACCCCAGACCATCACATTACCTCCACCATGCTTAACAGATGGCGTCAGGCATTCTTCCAGCATCTTTTCATTTGTTCTGCGTCTCACAAACGTTCTTCTTTGTGATCCAAACACCTCAAACTTGGATTCATCCGTCCACAACACTTTTTTCCAGTCTTCCTCTGTCCAATGTCTGTGTTCTTTTGCCCATCTTAATCTTTTTCTTTTATTGGTCAGTCTCAGATATGGCTTTTTCTTTGCCACTCTGCCCTGAAGCCCAGAATCCCGCAGCCGCCTCTTCACTGTAGATGTTGACACTGGTGTTTTGCGGGTACTATTTAATGAAGATGCCAGTTGGGGACCTGTGAGGCGTCTGTTTCTCAAACTAGAGACTCTAATGTACTTATCTTCTTGCTCAGTTGTGCAACGCGGCCTCCCACTTCTTTTTCTACTCTGGTTAGAGCCTGTTTGTGCTGTCCTCTGAAGGGAGTAGTACACACCGGTGTAGGAAATCTTCAATTTCTTAGCAATTTCTCGCATGGAATAACCTTCATTTCTAAGAACAAGAATAGACTGTCGAGTTTCAGATGAAAGTTCTCTTTTTCTGGCCATTTTGAGCGTTTAATTGACCCCACAAATGTGATGCTCCAGAAACTCAATCTGCTCAAAGGAAGGTCAGTTTTGTAGCTTCTGTAACGGGCTAAACTGTTTTCAGATGTGTGAACATGATTGCACAAGGGTTTTCTAATCATCAATTAGCCTTCTGAGCCAATGAGCAAACACATTGTACCATTAGAACACTGGAGTGATAGTTGCTTGAAATGGGCCTCTATACACCTATGTAGATATTGCACCAAAAACCAGACATTTGCAGCTAGAATAGTCATTTACCACATTAGCAATGTATAGAGTGTATTTCTTTAAAGTTAAGACTAGTTTAAAGTTATCTTCATTGAAAAGTACAGTGCTTTTCCTTCAAAAATATGGACATTTCAATGTGATCCCAAACTTTTGAACGGTAGTGTATATTTGAACAAAGATGATGATTTACGAACAAATAACACCGACAAAAGTGATGGAGGTGACAACACAAGTTTGTACCGGGGCTGGCTGAGCAGTCACCATGACACTTCACAACATCCAGAAAAAGATTACAGGTTAATACAAGGTGGGTGCAAGCCTTAGTGATGCTTGTATTGTAGAAGACGTCACAAACATCAACTGAACATGAAGTACGTCAGCTGTGAAGTGCAGCTATAAGTCAGCCGGGTGCAGAAGGACAGCGGAAAAGCAAATACAGATGCTTTCCACAGGATGCAGATGCTGGACTTACCAAATATGTAAACGACACCCATGGCTCCACCGAGTCCCATCAGACCAGCCAGCCTCAGTACCATCTTCTTAGCATATGCCGTGTTCTCTTTCTGTTTCTTATCTTCTCCATGTTGCCCCTCCTGCTCCCCCTCTCCCCCGTCAGGAGGAGGCTGACCCTGAAGACAAAAGCAAGTCACACTTCAGATCTGCCCAAAACCAAGCTTTATCACATGTCTCGATGCATGCTCCATAATCCAGGTAAGAAAATCAAACGAGGTTGAATCAGTTCATCTGGATACAGCTTTTATTGACAGATACGTTTCATCACTCCACTATCTGCAGTCAGTTTAGACTGAAGATGTCACTTAGCTGAGTGACGAAACGTATCTGTCAATAAACGTATCCCAGATGAACTGATTCAACCTTCTTTGAACGCTGCCTTTCATACACATATACAGCCCTGTGATGGACTGGCAGGCTGTCCAGGGTGTCTCCCCACCTGCCGCCCAATGACTACTGGGATAGGCTCCAGCATCCCATGACCTCAGTTGGGATAAGCGGCTTGGATAATGGATGGATGGACATAAACAGCATTCTGGACAATTCCAAAAGTTACAAGGTGGCATTCTCCGGTGCCAGTCCGGCTTGTATATTCTCATACTGGAAACCAGTGACATTAGTGTTGGGTGACATTAACAAAATCACATATAATATCTTGATATTGGCGGCATGATGGCGCAGTGGTTAGCGTGGGCGCCTCACAGCAAGAAAGTCCTGGGTTTGAGTCCCGGGGTAGTCCAACCTTGGGGGTCGTCCCGGGTCGTCCTCTGTGTGGAGTTTGCATGTTCTCCTCGTGTCTGCGTGGGTTTCCTCAGGGTGCTTCTGTTTCCTCCCACAATCCAAACACATGTAGGTCAGGTGAATCGGCCGTACTGAATTGCCCCTGGGTATGAATCTGTGTGTGTGTGTGTATATGTCGGCCATGTGTGATGGTCTGGCGGCCTATCAAGGGTGTCTCCCTGCCCGCCGCCCAGTGACTGCTGGGATAGGCTCCAGCATCCCCGTGACCCTGAGAGCAGGATAAGCGGTTCGGATAATGGATGGATGGATCTTGATATTGATGTCATGATATTTAGCGGATGACTACCGACTCTTTCATAAGATATTTACAGCAGAAAATGTTCATAAATGACCATTAGTAATGTGGATATGATGAACAAGCAGGTAGAGACATTTGTTGTTTATTTTACTCAGCTAAAACAGCCAAATAAGTTCAGAAAATTGTCTCTTTACTGTAATGCAGCCTTTAAGACCAGGGACTGACAACGTTTAAGATATCCTGGTCTCATACATCATCATCATCAGTTCTGTACCCTATGGAGGTCGTAGGAGCACAGCTGATGCCTCAAAAAGTCTCTTCCACCGTTCCCTATCCATCGCAGCTCTCCCCGCCTCCACTACGCTCATCTGTAGCCATTCTCAGATGTAGTTTACCCAGGTTTTTCTCGGTCTCCCTCTCTTCCTTGTCCCTTCTACCAGGCCTTGCAGGGTGTCCTTTCAGTTCGGCAAATGTGCCCAAACCAGTTTAAATTCTTTTTTCTTTTTTTTTTACCATTGTCAGTAAACTATCATGGTGACCAACAGCTTCCTTCACTCTGTTCAGCACTTCAGTGCTGGTGGCGTGCACTGTGAATGGGAGTTGCAGCATTCTTCTATATGCTCCAAGTCCAAAGCCTTGTATTTTTTTCTCCATAGCTTTTGTTAGGGTCCTGGATTCTGCACCGTATAGAAACGTTGCTATTATGATGGTGCGGGGCAGTTGCACTTTTTACTTCATTCCAAGCTTTTTATCTTTCCAGATCGTGTTGAGCTTGGTCACTGCGTTTGTCGCGAGGGCCATTCTGCTCCTAATTTCTTTTTCCGATCTTCCGTCTTCGTTAATCACCGATCCGAGATATTTAAAAACGTGACTTCCTCAAGTTTTTCGCTGCCAACAATGATTTCCGTGGTCTACCCTTCAATCTCGCATACACAGCATTGATATTAAACCAACTACCAAACTCTACTGGAGAGCACAAGTTCCATCCATCCATTATCCGAACTGGGTATCCTGCTCTCCATCCATTATCCAAGCTGGGTATCCTGCTCTCCTTCCATTATCTGAACTGGGTATCCTGCTCTCCATCCATTATCTGAACTGGGTATCCTGCTCTCCATCCATTATCTGAACTGGGTATCCTGCTCTCCAACCATTATCTGAACTGGGTATCCTGCTCTCCATCCATTATCTGAACTGGGTATCCTGCTCTCCATCCATTATCCGAACTGGGTATCCTGCTCTCCATCCATTATCCAAACTGGGTATCCTGCTCTCCTTCCATTATCTGAACTGGGTATCCTGCTCTCCATCCATTATCCAAACTGGGTATCCTGCTCTCCATCCATTATCCAAACTGGGTATCCTGCTCTCCTTCCATTATCCGAACTGGGTATCCTGCTCTCCATCCATTAACTGAACTGGGTATCCTGCTCTCCATCCATTATCTGAACTGGGTATCCTGCTCTCCTTCCATTATCCGAACTGGGTATCCTGCTCTCCATCCATTAACTGAACTGGGTATCCTGCTCTCCTTCCATTATCTGAACTGGGTATCCTGCTCTCCATCCATTATCTGAACTGGGTATCCTGCTCTCCTTCCATTATCTGAACTGGGTATCCTGCTCTCAGGGTCGTGGGGATGCTGGCGGCTATCCCAGCAGTCATTGGGCGGCAGGTGGGGAGACACCCTGGACAGGTCGCCAGGCCATCACACAGGGTCAACATACACACACATTTATACCTAGGGACAACTTAGTACGGGTGAGTCACCTGACCTACATGTCTTTGGACTGTGGGAGGAAACCGGACCCCCGGAGGAAACCCATGCAGACACGGGGAGAACATGCAAACTCCACACAGAGGACGACCCGGGACAACCCCCAAGGTTGGACTACCCCGGGGGCTCGAACCCAGGACCTTCTTGCTGCGAGGCGACCACGCTGACCCCTGTGCCGCCCTAAAAGCACAAGTTAATTTTCTCTCATCCATCTGATGGCACCAATTCACTAGATAGTCAGTAAAATGGCTGAACGTCATGAAGCTCATGTTATCTGTGCCTGTTCAAGGCAGGGGTGTGGGGGGCTTGTCTGACCTTCAACACACACACACACACACACAGACACACAATCCCCGGCTGACAGACTAAAGCAGATTAAAACAGCCATATCTGTGCAGAGCTGGCACACATGGTCGTGACCATGCTGACGCGGGCCAGCAAGGTGACATGTCTCCGCAGAACCACATTCATCCAGGATGCTCTGCAGGTCCCGACGCCGGAATTCTGCCGAACCGAACCGGTCGACCTGCCAACCAGCCGGCGAGGATGAACCCACCCACCCCGCCGGCTTCATTCATTCAGACCAACGAGACACAAGACGTATAAACTGGGGGGGGGGGGGGCAGAGAGACATGATAACCGCAGGACAGCCGGTATCGGTCCAGTACCAGCCAGTAACCCCAAATCTTCAATGCCCCCCCCCCTTTTTCTCTTATTACCCAGCGTAATTGTCCTACTGTATTTCCACAGCGCGGCTGCCGCGGTTCAGCCCGAGCGGGGGGCGTCTCCCCCCCCCCCAATTAACCCGCCTTGGGTTACCTAACACAGAACCAAACGCACCCCCCGACTCACCTGGCGGCTCTGCTGCTTCAGGCGGTCCTGCAGGATAGACTGGGCCAGTCCTCCCGTAGCGCCGACGCCGCCCGCCGGCGGCTTCTCCGTGGAGAGGGCGCGTAAAATGTCCAGCCCGGAGGAGGAGGAGGGACAGCCGGCCTGTCCGCCGCTCCTCAGCCGCAGCAGGCCCCGGCTGGCTCGGACACACATGGGGAACACGGACGCGGCCGACATCTTGAAATGAAGCGTCGCCGGCGGAACATGACGCCGGCGAGAAGGGCAAACGCGCCTCATTGGCTGGGGCGGATGAGCGACAGGCGAGGGCAGCAATCGCAGCGCCGGCAGGCCACGTGTTGGGCGGAGTGGGCGGGCCTCCGCGCCGCGTGGTCCAATCGGGAGCCGAGATGGTTCTGACCTTCGAACGCAGCGCAACACAGCCGTGGAGAGCGACGGCGAATAGCTCGAGGCTGTTATATTACGTCACTTGCCTCCAACCAATTCTTGATATCTACAGATTACAGAAGACGTGTGGTGAAATGTAATTTGTAACGTATGCCGTTAGATTACTCGATGTGAGTAACGTATTCTAAATACTGGATTACTTTAATATTTTCTTACATTTTGTGTAACAGTGTATGTAGCAGTCACACAATACTCCTTACTTGAGTAGAGTCTTCTGTTTCTTCTATTCTATCAACTGGCTGGATGCATTTGAGTCTCCTTAGATATATATTAGAGTATGCAAACACAAAAGGTATATGATTTTTTATCTGGTAAAGAAAGAAAGAAAGAAAGAAAGAAGAGAACTCCCCCGGGACACGCAGCGGATGGCCGTGAACCAGCTCGGCAGACCAGTGGCGCCCCCAGAAATTTTTCATAGGGGGGGCCAAATGGGGCCACTGAAAATGTTGGGGTGGCACACCAAAACCAAAAGCCATGACTGAATTTCGGGAATTCTATGCTGCTGTTGTAGTGTACTGTATAGGCTAGTGGAAAACTGTCAATATGAGAATTAAGAAAAAAATATATTATTGATTTAAATGAACAGCACCTAATGTAAGATATCAGATAGAAGCATATTCTGCATAATCAGAAGCATATTCTGCATATGCGACTCGTGGCTGGGGGTGCCAGCGGGGGGGGGGGTAGTATTAGGGTGGCCGTGGCAACCCCTTGGGGGCGCCACTGCGGCAGACACGGACTGGAGGTCTTCCTTGGGGGCGGAGCAAAGGCCGAGCATGACCCACGGGAGGCGGTCGACCCAGTTGCTGTCTGTGAGGCTGGCATGAAAAGCAGCCTTCATAGACCGATGAAACCGCTCACAAAATCCGTTGCCCTGTGGGTTGTATGCCGTGGTGCAGTTAAGCTTCACCCTCAGCCCCTCTACGACTGCAGTCCAGAGCTCGGATGTGAACTGCGGGCCCCTGTCGGAGGTGAGGTCAGCCGGCGTGCCAAAACGGGCCACCCAGGATCCGATGAACGCCCGGGCCACCTCAGTAGACGTGGTCGATGACACCAGAACAGCTTCTGGCCACCTGGTGGTCCTGTCCACCATGGTGGGAAGGTGAGTGAACCCGTGGGAGCGGGGGGCAGGAGGCCCACCAGGTCCACATTCACATAGCTGAAACGCCTCTCGGGCACCAGGAATGGCGCCAAGGGGGCTTTGGTATGACGGTGTACTTTGGAATGCTGGCATGACACGCAGGAGTCAGCCCAGGTCTTGATGTCCTTCCTGAGGCCGGGCCAGATGAACTTGGCCCCCACCAGTTTAGTGGACGCCTTCACAAGGCCATGGATAACATCAAAAACACGGCGCCACCAGCCGGTGGGCACCATGGGGCGGGGCTGGCCCGTGGAAACGTCGCAGAGGAACGTGGCGTTGGCGCTGTCAAACACCACATCCTCCAACCGCAGCCATGTAGCGGCCGTCCGATAGGCCTGGATGTCCGCGTCAGTGGCTTGGTCTGCAGTCATGGCAGCGTAATCAAGTCCCAAGTGAACGGACCCTGCCACCGCCCGGCAGAGGCAGTCAGCGACCAAGTTTTCCTTGCCAGCCACGTGCCAGATGTCCGTGGTAAACTCCGAGATGGCAGAGAGCTGACGCTGTTGGTGCCCAGCCATGGCTCGGAGGTCTTGGCCATGGCAAATATCAGCGGCTTGTGGTTGACGAAGGGGGTGAAACGGCGGCCCTCCAACAGGTACCTGAAGTGTCGGGAGGCGAGAAAGAGACCCAGGAGCTCCCGGTCGAAAGTGCTGTACTTCCTCTCGTTCTCTTTAAGCTGTTTGCTAAAGAAGGAAGGGGCTGCCAGGCGCCGCCCACCCACTGCTCGCACACCGCCCCGACCGCATAGTCAGAGGCGTTGGTCGTGAGGGCAATCGAGGCGGTGGGGGACGGGTGCGCCAGCAGAGCGGCGTTGGCCAGCGCAGCCTTGGCGTCGTCGAAAGCTTCGTCCATCCCTGGGGACCAGTCTACCTCGCCCTTGGCTTCCTTGCCTCTTAGGGCCTCGTACAAGGGCCACATGCGGTAAGCTGCGTGGGGGAATGAACCTGTTATAAAAGTTCACTATGCCCAAGAACTCCTGCAGGGACTTCACAGTGCGGGGGCGTGGAAAACTGGCGACGGCGTCCACTCTGGCAGGGAGCGGAACGGCTCCTTGCGGGGAGATGCGGTGGCCGAGGAAGTCAGTGGACGACAGGCCGAACAGCCACTTGGCTGGGTTGACTATGAGTCCATGCTTACTGAGCCGCTCCAACAACTGCCGGAGGTGCGTCGGGTGCTCCTCCGCGGACGCGCTGGCCACGAGAATGTCATCCAAGTAAACAAACAAGAACGGCATATCCCGTAGCACAGAGTCCATCAGCCGCTGGAACGTCTGCGCTGCCCCCTTGAGGCTGAAGGGCATCCGCTGGAACTCGAAGAGTCCAAATGGCGTGATGATCGTTGTCTTGGGCACGTCCCGAGGGTGGGCCGGTACCTGGTGGTAGCCCCGCACCAAATCCACTTTGGAAAAGATGGTGGCCCCCGCCAGGTGGGCGGAGAAGTCCTGTATGTGCGGGACGGGGTACCGGTCGGGGCTTGTGACGTTGTTCAGGTGACGAAAATCGCTGTAGGGGCGCCAACCGCCATCAGCCTTAGAAACCATGTGCAGGGGGGAGGCCCACGGGCTGTCCGAGCGGCGCACGATGCCGAGGCGTTCCATGGTGGCAAACTCCTCCCTGGCGATCGCGAGCTTAGCAGAGTCGAGGCGCCGAGCACGTGCGTAGACCGGGGGGCCGTCGGTGGCAATATGGTGCTCCACGCCGTGCTTGGCCACCGCTGATGAGAACGTGGGTGTGGTGAGGTCGGGGAACTCTGCGAGCAGGCGTTGATACGTATCTCCGGCGGCGAGCATGTTTGACAGGCCGAGCGTCCCTGCACCTCCCAGTGTGCACGGGTATGTAGCGAAAGTGACAGCATCGATCAAGCGACAGTTCGTAACATCCACCAGCAGCCTGAAGGCGCACAGGAAGTCCACGCCCAGGGGGGGAACCGAAACCGCGGCCATAACGAAGTCCCAGCCGAAACGCCGCCCGCCTAAACACACCTCCACATACCTGGTGCCGTAGGTGCGTATGGGCGTGCCGTTCGCGGCATCCATCGGGGGGCCTTGACCGCCGGCCATGGTGTCCGCGGCCGACGCAGGCAGGATGCTACGCTGAGCGCCCGAACCGACCAGCAGCCGCCGGCCAGATGAGGCGTCCTTGATAAACAACAGCCTGCTGTTCTCGCCGGCGCTCATAGCTGCTATTGAGCGCCCCCTGGCGTTTCCCTGGACGCTGAAGCTTCATGGCGGGCGACACTGCTTGGCCCTGGCACCAAACCTGCTGTGGTAATAACACAACCCGCCTTCTCCATCTCCGGCAGCTGGAAGAGCTGCAAAAGGAAGGCCTTGAATGCGCCATATTTCCCCACAGCCGGAGGGCTTCCAGTAGCCCCATAGCTCGGGCCGTCGTCCGGGCATCCAACGCCGCCACCACGTGGAAATACCTCGTAACATCCCGCGTTATTCCTCCCAGCTCGAACCGGGCTTCAAGGTGCTGAAACCATGGCCGGGGACGGTGCTGCCAAAACTCGGGCAACTTCACCGTCGCTGCTGAGATGCTAGCGCTAACATGAGCCATACCGTTAGCATCACTCGGAACCGGAGCGGTGTCGTCATCGCTTTGGGTCGACATGTTCGTTGTCAACGTGCGGGGTCACCGATGGGGGAGCGCAGGGAGGAGGAGACGGAGAGTTCGAGTCGAGTCAATTCCGTTTACTCGCCACACAAAACAACACCGATACAGCACAATCTCCCCTGGCAACCAGCTGACCAACCGCTAGGCTGCTGCCAACATGGCTCCGCCCCGGAAACTCTAAGCAGTGCCTACGTCATCACGCCGAACGTCTTCCTTAAAGGAGCCGCAGCCCCTGGTGAATCTACCCTCCATTGTGTATCGCCACAATTTCAACAAAAGGTACCAAAAGATGGTTTTAAAGCGGTATAAGGATGAGGAGGAGGCCTTGCTGCTCTCATGACGACGACACCCTGGTGGATGCTATTGTTTTTCTTCCTCATTATTGATTTTATTAGTGGGGATTTTTTTGAATTTATTTTTTCTCTTTTTCTCAGTGTTTTATTGCTGTCACCGTTCTTTTTCTAATGGGACACCATTATTATTGCTTTTATTATCTGGGCTTCTTTTTCGCTTCTCTTCGGAACGTTTAGTGCTTTAATTCCTTTGCTCACACACACACACACACGCACACAATTTAATTTCCTTTTTTCCATTATTTTTCTTATTTTTAATTTCCATCATTACTAGTCTTATTGTTTTGTTGTTGTTGACTCAGTGACACGAGTAAGACATACTCTGATGTGTAAAAACAAACAAGTTTATTAAGGAGATTGTATAGGTTGTATAGGTTGTATAGGTTATATAGATTGTATGGGTTGTATAGGTTGTATAGATTGTATAGGTTGTATAGGTTGTATGGGTTGTATAGGTTGTATAAATTGTATAGGTTGTATAGATTGCATGGGTTGTATAGATTGTATAGAGTGTATGGGTTGTATAGATTGCATGGGTTGTATAGATTGTATGGGTTATATAGGTTGTATAGATTGCATGGGTTGTATAGGTTGTATAGATTGTATAGGTTGTATAGATTGTATGGGTTGTATAGGTTGTATAGGTTGTATAGATTGTATGGGTTGTATAGGTTGTATAGGTTGTATAGATTGTATGGGTTGCATAGGTTGTATAGATTGTATGGGTTGTATAGGTTGTACAGATTGTATGGGTTGTATAGGTTGTATAGATTGTATGGGTTGTATAGATTGTATAGGCTGTATAGATTGAGCATCCGAGAGGGGGCAGGATATCATAAGTAGAAACTTCCTCCTTTTCAAACATGTGACGCTTGCTTGTTTACTGTGTTTGAAATAAAGACCTACCTACCTTTTCTTTTCTTTCCCATCCTTTCTTCTTCTGGCTAGGGCAGGGGTCTCAAACTACCGGCCCGCGCTATGATTAGGTTTATTAAGCGATCCGGACCACGTATCCATTTTGCGTACTCCTTCAGTGTTGTTTTTTTTAACGTTTCTGTGTTTCTAGTACTTTATCATTTTATTTTTTGTTTTTTCCCCCTTTTTTCTTCCCAATTGTACCTGGCCAATTACCCCACTCTTCCGAGCCGTCCCGGTCTCTGCTCCACCCCCCCTGCTGATCCGGGGAGGGCTGCAGACTACCACGTTTCCTCCAATACATGTGGAGTCACCAGCCGCTTCTTTTCACCTGACAGTGAGGAGTTTCACCAGGGGGACGTAGCGCGTGGTAGGATCACGCTATTCCCCCCCGTTCCCCCTCTCCCTCCGAACAACTGACCAGAGGAGGCGCTAGTGCAGCAACCAGGACACATACCCACATCCGGCTTCCGGGCACGGCCAATTGTGTCTGTAGGGACACCCAACCAAGCCGGAGGTAACACGGGGATTCGAACTGGTGATCCCCATGTTGGTAGGCAACGGAATAGACTGCTACACTACCCGGCCCAGACAGCATCCGGATGTGGGCCACTTCAGGCAGTGATGCGGCACTCATGGCCTTCTTCTGGCTCTGACAAAACGGATGTGAGCCTGAAGTGGCCCACATGTATAAAAGCAAATATGGCCCAAATATGCCAAATCACATGTGGGCCTTTTCTGGCAAAGACGCGGTGCTCTGGGCAACATGTGGTCTGGATGTTCGCTGGGACTCGTGTGATGATAGAGGGGACGGAGATCCGTCCATTGCTGTCTCCACTAGAAGCCCAACCTACACCTGCTCAGATGGTCACATAAACCTACACCTGCTCAGATGGTCACATAAACCTACACCTGCTCAGATGGTCACATAAACCTACACCTACTCAGATAGTAACATGAAGACATCACTGAGGGACGAATGTGCTTTCACCATCTGCACGCACACTGACATAGATACAATCTCGTCTAAAGCGCTGGTGCCTGGGAGTTTAAGGTCACATTGTTCCTGGTTAGTTAGACTTAGCTTAGACGTTATTATGCAGCCTTATCTCCAGACATGAACAACCAGACCTCTGTGGTCATTGACAACATGCTTTATAATTTTGTGTGGAGAAACAGAATGCACTATGTTAGAAAATCAGCCTTAATGAACTCCCGTGAACATGGAGGCCTGAACTTTCTTGACTTCTCCACCCTTAACAACATTTTCAAGATAAATTGGATTAAACGGTTTCTTAGAAACCCGACTTCTATTTGGAATCTTACTCCCAATTACTTGTTCTCAAAACCCGGAGGCCTTAAATTTGTTTTTCTTTGCAGCTACAATGTTGAAAAAAATCCCCTTAAAATTGTCAAGTTTTCACAAACAAGTGCTCCTCTGCTGGTCTTTACTTTCTAAACATAATCGCCCCCCACAGATAATACATATGGAACAAGAGAGAAATATTATAGAAACACAAATCATTATTCTTGGAAAACTGGTTTATCCATGGAATTCGTCTGGTTAAGCAGCTCCTCACCTCTAGTGGCACATTAATGCCATACTCTGAACTTCTAGACAAGTATAGTTTTACTACATACTTGTAGCAATACCATACTTCTAGGAATACCATACTTGTAGCAATACCATACTTGTAGGAATACCATCAGCATCAGCAGTAATGTGGATGTTCTACCGGACCGTTGTGGTGAAGAGGGAGCTGAGCTGGAAGGCAAAGCTCTCAATTTACCAGCCAGTCTTGGTTCCAACCCTCACCTATGGTCATGAGCTTTGGGTAGTGACTGAAAGGGTGAGATGGTGGATACAAGCGGCTGAAATGAGTTTCCTCCGTAGGGTGTCTGGGCTCAGCCTTAGAGATAGGGTGAGGAGCTCGGACATCCGGAGGGAGCTCAGAGTAGAGCTGCTGCTCCTTCGCATCGAAAGGAGCCAGTTGAGGTGGTAAAGGCACCTGATCAGGATGCCTCCTGGGCGCCTTCATTTGGAGGTTTTCCAGACACGTCCAACTGGGAGGAGACCCCGGGGTAGACCCAGAACTCGCTGGAGGGACTACATGTCCAATCTGGCCTGGGAACGCCTTGGGATCCCCCAGGAGGAGCTGGAGGGCGTTGCTGGGGTGAGGGATGTCTGGAGTGCCCTACTTAGCTTGCTGCCGCCGGGACCCCACCCCGGAGAGGCGGCTGAAGATGAAGGAATGAATGAATGAATGAAATCAAACAATACATTACAACAATCTTATATTCTAATAATAGGAAAGCTATTAAAACCATAAATGATGTACACTTTATAAAATTTTTGTCAGCTGATTTAGGATTTCTGTTAGTGTTTTGATCCTGTGGCACTATCCGTTTATGTATTTACTATATAAAAAAACAAAACAAACACACACACTCACACACATACACACATATACTGTAGTCAAGCAACAGGAGTACATAAAACCCAGTAGGTTAGCTCACTGCAAAATATCTCATGTGAGCTTGCTAACGTAAACTGCAGTCGCTGCTTGCAAATGTTTTGAAAAATGTCACTTTCAAACGCCAAAAGAGAGTTGACCAGGAGCACCGACAGTTCCACGAGAAGTGGACATGCGACTACTTCTTCACTGAATTTAATGCGTCCATGTTCTGTCTCATTAGCAAGGAAAAAGTTGCCTTCCTGAAGGATTTCAATCTGAAGCAACATTACACTATTACTGGTGGCCCAGTGGTTAGTGCTGTCGCATCACAGCAGGAAGGTCCTAGGTTCGAACCCGGGCTTGTCCAACCTTGGGGGGGGGGGGTCATCCCAGGTCCTTTCTGTGTGGAGTTTGCATGTTCTCCCCGTGTCTGTGTGGGTTTTCTCTGGGTGCTCCGGTTTCCCCCACCATGAAAATACATGCATGTTGGGGTTGATACTCCTGTCTGTGCCCCTGAGCAAGGCATGGCAAGACCAACGGGAAGGCGGAAGGAGCAGTCAAAATCGCAAAGAACCTGTGCAAGAAAGCACTACGGGATGGCAAGGATGCCTGGAAGGCAATCTTACAATGGAGAAACACCTCAACGGAGGGTATGGACAGCAGTCCTACCCAACGACTGATGTCACGGCGTTTGAAGTCAGCTCTGCCAGTGGTTGATGCACTTCTTGAGCCACGCGTCATTACAGATGTTGTAGATAAACTGCGGCACAGGAGACAAATCTCGAAACTCATCTACGACAGGACCGCTAAGGACTTAGGAAGCAGTTCGGATGAAGGGGACAGGACTGGCATCAGGGAGTGTGTCTGCAGAAAGTGGCCCCACGGTCACATCTGGTAGAGGTCAAGGGCTCCTTGTATCGTCGCAATCGAGTCAATCCATGTATGGCAGAGCCAAGGCCATCACAAAACCCTAGGGCTGGTGCTGAGGGGCCTTCATCTGAATGCAGTGGGTCTCAGCCACAGAGTGAAATGACGGAGGGTGAGAGGGCATGGACGTTCTCTCCTCGACCCTCTCCCAGCAGACTGTACAGCAGTCCATGGGCTCCGGGCCCACCACAGACTTTGGACACCTCTGCTGTCCCATCGTCACCCCATTCCCCTCCTCTCTCTCTCTCGATATGGCCGTCAGATACGGCCTCCCAACAGACTGAACCTATAAGCTCACATGGACTGGTTCTAATGTTCAGTGTTTAGACAGACTGTTGACTTGTTTTTGAGATCTAGATAGAACCATGTCTTGGGTGAAGTTCACAAGCTGGTATTTCAAGAAGTGTTTTGTTTACTTAAAGGGAAGGGGGATGTTACGGGTGGTATTATAGCAGCACCCAGTGGATGTTAGCTGTAATCAATGTTACGTAAGGCATGCTGTCTCCTGCGTGCGTCAGTTCATCTCTGTATTGTTGATACTTACAGTTCGACACTAAAGCCCCTCAACTGTTAACTTGTATGCCTCGTTTGTACACACCACTAGCTCAAACAGTAACCCTGCCTCCTCAGGGAGTCACCACGGGTATACGAGGGATGGCTCCCGCCATTTCCACAACGCAACCATCTGCGAAAGGACACCGTATGCCATTTTGGACACGCCAAGATGTCAATGTTGAGTGTTGCTGCTTTTTCCATTTATCTTCCGTTATTTCCGGGTTATACACCTTGCTCACAGTTCCACGTTCTTAGAACTGTTTTCCCAGAAACGCCTCAGCTCTCAAACCACTTACAAAACGGTGACGTAGAGCGTCGTCATCCAGGCGTTGACCAAAATCACCATGAGTTGACAGTTGTTTTGATGCTACTATATAGACGGGTTTCCTGTTTACAAACAGGACTGGGTGCGTGCGCAGCCAGGGGGCAAAACCGCTTTGCGGTTCAACAAGGAAAATGTTCAACATTCCAAAGGGGTCACATGCCTTTGTGACCCCTTTGGAATGTTGAACATTTTCCACCCATCCTTTTGGCGGTTTGCGCAGTTTATTGCACAACAACTGCACGTCATCTCTGCTGTATCTGAGCTCTATCCGGGTTAAAATCTCTGCGCTGTGGTTGCTTTCTGCCCCCGAGTTGCGCACGCATCTCTGTGATGACGTTGCACGGAAACCCTCATATAGTCAGACCCCGACTCACCCTCGTGTTGATTTCTTTTCTGAAATCGGAATCAATGACAAGTGGGTTTGGCTTGTAATGGTCGCTGAGTGCCTTGGTCAAGTCTTTCTCCCTGCTGGCATGACTAAGTTTTTCCAAACTCTGGAGGCATCCGCTCCAATAGCTGGAAGAAACACACTGACCTTGTTCTCTGTCGCAACGTCACTGACAATCATCCACTGTACCACTCTCTCCAGGTCAGATTCCAAATCTGGCTTACCCTCCTTGTATTCGGACATGCTGCCGATCTGGAACGCCGTTGCTGCTAGCTTACCACTCACGTTAGCCTATTAGCTCGTCTTGTTAGCCACTTTGATAGTGCTACGAGTGTCCTTCCATCGCGTCGACAGGGATGCTTTTTCATTTTCCCCTCCCTCAAATCAAATTGTAATAGCTTGACGGAAATCAATAAATCGCAAACTGTGCAAGGGGGCTGGGTATTTTACTGACACGCCCTCAGAAGGCACGCGGGTAATTAGACTGTTGTTGCAACCGCGTCCACTAGGTGGCTGACTAGTGGTGAAACCTACAAAAAGACTCACTGGCCCATCGCCAGAGGGTCGGCCCCCCTACAGTCAAGCGGTTAGCGACGTCGTCTCGTGGTGCAATACAACGCCTGATCGAATCCCGCAGGGGGCGGAAATTTGCTCGGTGGCAGTAGTATGGCTTATTTCCACTCCATCCTAATACGTTGCAATTCCCTGATGCAAACATTCCCAAATCTCCTGTGAACAATACACGTGGCCACTGAAACTCTAGTTAATGGTCACGCCCATACTTGCATATGAAACTGGTCGTTGGTTTGGGTCGTTATGCAGCTGTATTGTTCATAAGGGTGGGGCCACCTGCAGTCAGTTGAGACTGAAGAGGACACTTAGATGATGATGAGACGCTTCTTGTCTAAAACTGCTCCCTAGTACAATAGTGAACTGCCATCTAGGGTGTCTGTCTGTCTGTCTGTCTATCTATCTATCTATCTATCTATCTATCTATCTATCTATCTATCTATCTATCTATCTATCTACATATGTATGACGATATGCTCACAATGTTTTACTGAGCGTTATTATCAGGACACCAGCAGTGAGGCGTGAAGGTGTGAGTCCGTTTTATGAGCTGTTGAAATCACAACACCAAATGCACATTGTGGTGTGAGGTTATATGCATTTATTTTTCATAAAAAGCCAAAACGCATACACATGTCAGCAGCCTGGTAACCATGCACTGATGGTCAATAAATTAAACAAGTTCTGTTGCCTACCAACACGGGGATCGCCGGTTCAAATCCCCGTGTTACCTCCGGCTTGGTCAGGGGCCCCTACAGACACAACTGGCTGTGTCTGCGGTTGGGAAACCGGATGTGGGTATGTGTCCTGGTTGCTGCACTAGCGCCTCCTCTGGTCGTTCGGGGCGCCTGTTCAGGGAGAGGGAGGGAGAACTGGGGGGAATAGTGTTAGCCTCCCATGTGCTACATCCCCCTGGTGAAACTCCTCACTGTCAGGTGAAAAGAAGCGGCTGACGACTCCACATGTATGGGAGGAGGCGTGTGGTAGTCTGCAGCCCGGATCAGCAGAGGGGGTGGAGCAGCAAAAATCCATTTAAGAAAAAAAATCAACCAAGAATAAAGGGAAGTTAGACTCGGCCATTTCAAAGACTCAGAGGAAGGAAGTGAGGAGGTTTTCTGTGGAGGAGGACTGGTGGGCTCCACGCTCCATCTCCTTTGATGGTGAGGGAAACTTGGCCTTTGACCGTTTGCCCTGGCGCTTCTGCCGGGCCCTGCGGTTCTTAAACCACACCTGCAGAAAGACAGAAGGGAAGAAGAGGCTCTAGGTAAACCGGGACTTACAGTTTCTTTGTCCTTGTAGCTGGTGCCTTTATCAGAGAGGTAGCCAGCAGGAAGTGTGTTCAGGCTGTAAGACACATACAGGACCGGCTTCATATGGATCAGCGTTACGTATGCAGACTGCAGAAATGAAGGGTCTGTATTCAGCGAACCACAATTCAGATTACAGTTATTTTATACATTTGAGGGGAATATTGGTAAATATGCGCTTCTCAGTCATAGCCAATATCTTGTTCTACTACTACTACAACTACTACTACTGTCGGTTGCTCCCGTTAGGGGGCGCCACAGCGGATCATCCGTTTCCATCTCTTGCTGTCCTCTGCATCTTCCTGTCACGCCAACCACCTGCATGTCCTCCCTCACCACATCCATAAACCTCCTCTTTGGCCTTCCTCTTCTCCTCTTCCCTGGCAGCTCCATCTTCAGCATCCTTCTCCCAGTATACCCAGCATCTCTCCTCCACACATGTCCACACATCTCAATCTTGCCTCTCTTGCTTTGTCTCCAAACCGTCCAACCTGAGCTGTCCCTCTAATATACTCCTTCCTAATCCTGTCCTTCTTCATCACTCCCAATGAAAATCTTATCATCTTCATCTCTGCCACCTCCTGCTCCACCTCCTGTCTTTTCATCAGTGCCACTGTCTCCAAACCATACAACATAGCTGGTCTCACTACCATCTTGTAAACCTTCCCTTTAACTCTTGCTGGTACCCTTCTGTCACACATCACTCCTGACACTCTTCTCCACCCACTCCACCCTGCCTACATGCTCTTTTTCACCTCTCTTCTGCACTCCCCGTTACTTTGGACAGTTGACCCAAGTATTTAAATTCATACGCCTTCGCCAGACACCAGATGCTGGCCAAGAGGATGGCACAACACAGGCTAGGACTCCACAGTCTACACCATCTACAGGCCAGGACTCCATAGTCTACACCATCTACAGGCCAGGACTCCACAGTCTACACCATCTACAGGCCAGGACTCCACAGTCTACACCATCTGTAGGCCAGTGGCCACTCTTTCAAGGATGAGGATGTGCACATCCTTGATAGGGAGGAACGCTGGTTTGAATGGGGAGTCAAAGAGACCATCTATGTGAAGAGGGAACAACCATCCCTGAACCAAGGGGGGCGTAAGAGTACATCTGTCACCATCTTTCAATGCTGTGATTACAACTATTCCCAAATCCTCTGTGAATAGTACACATGGCCATTGAAACTAGGTAACGGTCACACCCATATCTGCACATGAAACTGGTCGTTGGTTTTGGTCGTTATATATCTCGCCGTCTTACAATGCTGTGACTGCAACAATCCCTAATCCTCTGTGAATAATACACTTAATCAACGGTCACTCCCATATTTGCACATGAAACTGGTTGTTGGTTTTCGTTGTTGGGCACTGTGTTGTGCTGTGTTGTTTATAAGGGTGGGGTACCTGCCATCCATTAGACTGAAGAGGTCACTGAGATGATGATGAAATGTTGCCGTCAATAAACGCTGTGTCCAGATGACCTGATTCAACCTTCTTTGAGCCAACTTTACAGTTCTACATTTTCTAACAAGGACTGTCACACATTCTTAAAGGATATAGCAAAATATATTGCCAAGCTGAAGAGAGCTTCAAACTAATGTGTGATCATCAATTGCTGACCTTGATGCAGTAATCGGTCGCCTGTCCGTAAAGTGAAAGCCAAGTTCAATTCATGGCTCCAAAGAGATCTTTCAGTAGTCGGTTGACTCTATCTAACAAAGATGGAATGTTTATTTGCCCAATCTCCTCTAATGCCATTTCAAATAAATTGATAAAATCTAGTAACCAAATGAATCTGAATTTCATTTGGAGAAACCAACCACGTTATATGAAAAAAGTCATACGGTTAAAGAAACAAAGGATGGTGTCCTAAAAGTTATTGGTTTTGATTGCCTTAATGGAACTTTAAAAACTATTTGGCCGAGATCTGTATTCTAAACCACTCGCTCAGTAAAACTGGAGGGTTGGGATTTCATTTTAAAACGGACTTCAGTGGTGATAAACTACCTGGATCATTACCAGACTTCCACAAACAAATAGTGTCATACTGGAAAAGGTTGTATGTACAAAACTTTTCACCTCATACTACTGTACTCAGGAGTATTAGATATGTATTGCACTCTATGAAGAGAACTAGAAGAACCCCGCTACAATGTAGCGGTGTGGTTATCCACCTGTCTAAATCTCCCTCCTCTTCATCCTGCCAGCTAACCGCCGTCCCCCTGACCCTAAACCCCCCCCCCACTCCAACTCCCTCCCCCCAAATGCTCAGAATCATCTGAAATGCCGAGAAAAGTGGTTTTTAGCCATTTTTAGAAAATGCATATTTTGCATAATTATGCATAATTATGCATAATTATTTTAATTTTCTGCCATTTTTCTGGTCCTCTCTGGAACAATACCTACCACCTCCAAAAACAATTAGGATCATAAATGCATTTTTGCAAAAATGCATTTATTTTGCATAATGCCAAAACATTTGTCCCAGAAAAAAATTTTATAGGCGAAAAAATCAAAGATGCTCAGAATCACCTGAAATGCCGAGAAAAGTGGTTTTTAGCCATTTTTAGAAAAATGTATATTTTGCATATTTATGCATAATTATGCATAATTTTAATTTTCTGCTATTTTTTATAGGTGCCCCTGATCATCCCCAATAGCCTCCAAAAAGAATCAAGGCCCCAAGTGCTTTAGTTTGGCCGTTTATAGACTCTCACACAGACACACGTTGTGGAAATACGGGAGTAGACTATATGGTCTATAGTTGACTTAATGGATGCTAGCGGCCACTATGAACAATTCTGCACTAAACATAATTTCAACCCTTCAAAATCAGACGTTTGTAATTTACACAAAGCACTTCCTCGAGAATGTGTCTTCCTAACACAACGTGTACTGGCACAGCAGCCTACACTACGGCAGCTGGCCACCCTACCAAGTCAAGGGGTTTAGTCCCTAACAAGGAAACGTAGCAATCATTGTAGAAGAAACTGTCTCACTCAGAAATGATTCCCCGTAAGGCGAAACAAAGGTCACATCCTGCACAAATTTGATACAAATTCAGTGTATAGGCTAAGAGCAATGTCTAACACGCCCTATACCCCCAAAACTAAAGAAACACACTTCAGAATGTTGCGCAACACTTATCCCTCAAAATGAATTAGAATCAGGATTACTTAGGCTGCGTTCTGATTTGGATGAAAGTACGGACCATTTATATTTCCTCATGTGATGTAATACATACATCCTGGCTTGACATCCACAAATGGATAGAACAAACAAATTCCTCATTTCCGGCTTCTATCTCTAGAGACAGCACAACATCTGTATCATACTGCAAAGCAAAAGCGATGGACACTGTTGCGATGTAATTCTGTCACGCAACATGTTTTACCCACTAGAACAGGATCTGGAAATCTTCTCCCAATTGTGTTATCCTCCTGAGTGGATCTACATTATACTGGGAATCCTCTACAAGGAATAAAAGCCACGTGATAAAAGTTATATGATCTTTTAAAAAATTCCCCCGGCAAATTAGAAAACTAAGATAAAGCCGAATTTCCCCTCGACTGAGTTGTTCTTGTGCATATTGAATAAAAAAGGGAGGGGGGGTCAAAAGGTCTTACCCGGACGGTCTCCTCAGACAGGCCGGCTCTGCGGGCCAGCTCGGCTCGGGCCTCCGGGTCGGGGTGCTGCGTTAGGCCGAACAGCGCCTCCAGCTGCCGGGTCTCTCCGCAGGTGAACCTCACCCCCAGCCGGCCTCTGGTCCAATTCGGCGCCGGCAGGTGAACCAGGCATTCAACCCGCGGCTGATGGACACCTGCTAGCAACAGACAGGATATGGTCATCATCTATGCTGACGATACATGTCTTTAACAGGAAGTACAGAGGTACGGAAGCACGAGAAGGGTTTATCTGGCTCAACTGAAAACGACACGATGGCGATGGGACATAGAGCCATGTCTACATGGATGGATGGACAGATAGATAGATAGATAGATAGATAGATAGATAGATAGATAGATAGATAGATAGATAGATAGATAGATAGATAGATAGATAGATAGATAGATAGATAGATAGATAGATAGATAGATAGATAGATAGATAGACAGACAGACAGACAAATAGACAGACAGATAGATACACAGACAGATAGATAGATAGATAGATAGATAGATAGATAGATAGATAGATAGATAGATAGATAGATAGATAGATAGATAGATAGATAGATAGATAGATAGATAGATAGATAGATAGATAGACAGACAGACAGACAAATAGACAGACAGACAGACAGATAGATACACAGACAGATAGATAGATAGATAGATAGATAGATAGATAGATAGATAGATAGATAGATAGATAGATAGATAGATAGATAGATAGATAGATAGATAGATAGATAGATAGATAGATAGATAGATAGACAGACAGACAGATGGACAGACAGATAGATAGATTGATAGACAAATAGATAGATAGATAGATAGATAGATAGATAGATAGATAGATAGATAGATAGATAGATAGATAGATAGATAGATAGATAGATAGATAGATAGATAGATAGATAGATATGATTCTTACCAGTGTGTGTGTGGGAGTTCGGGTAGAGAACCATCCGGTCCAAGTGATCAAAACCGGAAGGTCTGTGTGCGTAAATTCTGCCGTTTCCGACGCTCATCTCCTTGAACGGCACACAGCCCCGAACCAGAACCGGCCCCCCAAGGGCGGGCCGGTTCTGGTTAAAAGACGTCCCGTAGAAAAGTCCCTCCGGGAAAAACGTAAGACCCCGACAAGCTGTCGGAGGGGTTCGAGAGGATTGTCCGACCTCAGGGCCCAGGATGCGGTCGATACCGAAGTCTGTGACTTTGGATCCGTCCATCGCCATTTCCAAATACCCAGTTTCCTGCGAAGAAATGAGCCGAATCCGTTTTGTCCGGTCTTATAGCCAGCCTGCAGATGTGGAGGTGGGCTCCAGCCCAACACCAGGAGCCTCCTCATCGTAATTAGCATGTGTTCGTATTGAGAGGAAGGGCCATTAGAGTTTAACGACGTCAGCCTGTTTGATGGGAGCCACTTCAGACAGAGGTGAGAGGATAATACCGGTCTCTGTGTTGACTTGATTCAAAGGCCTTGATGCTGCTCAGCAATCCAGGTAAGAAAAACAAAGAGGGTTGAATCACCTGGACACCACGTTTACTGAGAGAAACGCCTCATCACCATCTGAGCCACCTCTTCAGTCCCAACGACCCAAACCAACCAGCAGTTTCGTATGCAAATATGGGCCTTCAACTAGAGTTACAACGGCAACGTGTACTACTCACACAGGATTTGGGAATGGTTGCAACCACAGCATTGTATGGA
Source organism: Lampris incognitus (assembly GCF_029633865.1). Classification (NCBI taxonomy): domain Eukaryota; kingdom Metazoa; phylum Chordata; class Actinopteri; order Lampriformes; family Lampridae; genus Lampris; species Lampris incognitus. Next base: position 63,995,837 of record NC_079217.1, on the reverse strand, counting down.
CCCCCCCCCCCCAGGATCAGGGATGGATTCTCCATTCAAACAGCTTTATTGGCATGAACACAAACTTGTTCCCAAAGCAGTTCCACATACGTGTAGTACATGTACTACTGTTGCTATTGTCGCTACACACTACCCTCACAATACCAGACGACCGCAGATCTCCGCCTACCAATATCTGGGGACTGCTTTTTTGGTTGGTTCAGGGATGGTCGTTCCCTCATAACATGGATGACCTCTTGGACCCCCCGTTCAAACCTGGGGAGTAAACAAGGGAGTCAAGTGTGTGCTCCAGTGGATGATGAGAGTCAAACCTTAAGTACCGATCAGTATGCCTTGGTTTATGGTGAACATCACCAATCCAATGTCCCCTAAATGTCCCCCATCAGCGGTTGGAGTCGCACAGTGCAATAAGGCTGAGCCGTCGTGTTCCACATCCTCCCTGGTGGACTTGACATGGTGTCCACGGTGAAATGTGCCACATCCCAAGACTTCACTATTGATCTGTTAAACCCACTTGAACACAACGCCACTACAGGATTCATTAATTCAGTGTACAGTATGAGCCTGTATCCCTCAACCACACGCCCGACCAGAGCAACGACTCACAGTGCTGCACCAACTGACAACATATTCACTACTGTAACTGACAGGAAAGTCACGAGTGGGCTAATAATAAATGAGACATGACCATCTGCCAGTGTTTGCAGTCATTCAGAGCTGTACAGGGGCAAATGAGGATGTTACAACACAAAATAATCAGACAAAAAACAGAAGGGACAATTACATCTTTTAAAAGCGATGTGATGGTACAGGACTGGGATACAGTACACGTGGAAGATGTAGGCGAAGCCTATGGCACACTCTTGTCCATAACCGGCTCTTTATGAAAACAACTGTCCTCTTGAGAAGAGAGTAGTAAAACAGAAAACTACTGACAAGCCATGGGTAAACTCATGCAAGAAGAACAATGTATCATGTAAAGACTTTTTAAAGAAGAGAACAAAAGAATCGCAACACAAATGCAAGACGTATAAAAACAAACTGACACAAATGACGAGAAACAGCAGAAGGGATTACTACCGCAAATTACTAGAGGGCAGGAAATACAACATAGCAAACACATGCATGGTATTGAATGATATTATTACAAATAAAAAGGGGGAAACTGGATACCCAAATTGCTTCCTAACCAAAAATAATAAAACTATCAACGACATGGCCCTAATTGTTCATGAATTCAATGATGTTTGTGTTGGTGTTGGTCCTGGTTTGGCTGGGGAGGCTGCGAGCACTGGCTGTAGAAATGAGGTGGCAAGTAAAGATGTACAGCTAAAAGAATCTCTGTTTTTAAAGGGAACAGAGGAAAAAGAAATTATTGACATTGTCAAAAGATTTAAGAGTAAGACGTCAACAGACTGCAGTGGTATTGAAATGTCACTAGTTAAAGATGTTATTGAGTGTGTGGTGAAACCCCTTATATGCAATCAATCTCTGAAAACTGGTGTTTCTCCATGTAAAATGAAAACGGCTAAAGTCATACCCATATACAAGGCTGGAGATAGACACACACTCTCAAATTACTGACCTGTTTCTTTGCTTTCACAATTCTCTAAAATACTGGAAAAATATTATACACAAGGTTGGATGACTTTATCACAAAACATAATGCTCTAGAACCAATAGGACTACATCATCTGCACTCATTGATTTTGTGGAAGAGATAACAACTGCTATAGAACACAAAGAATATGCTGTAGGAGTATTCCTAGATCTAAAAAAAAACCATTTGATACGGTTGACCATGACTTATTATTAATAAAACTACAAAAATATGGAATCAGAGGAGTAGCTCTTTCTTGGCTATCTAGTTACTTAAGTATTAGGAATGAATATGTGCAAATTAATAATTATAAATCACAATTAATGATGGTTAAGTGTGAGGTTCCTCAAGGCTCAGCGTTGGGGCCACTGTTGTTTATTTTGTACATTAATAATATATGTGAGGTTTCAAAAGCACTAAAAATAATCTTATTTACAGATGACACAAACCTGCTTTGCAGTGGGGACAGCTTGGAACAACTTTTGGATACAGTGGGAAATTAATTGAAGAAACTAAAGAGTTGGTTTGATTCAAATAAACTAACACTAAATTTAAGCAAAACGAAATTTACAATATATGTTTGGAGTCAGTGGCATGCTCAGTCCTCTCTGTAGTTAAGTAATATATTTGTTGGGGGCTCTTTGGTCCAAGGTTAGTAGTTTCAGATGAGAAAAAGAGAACAAATCTCTCTGACCAAGGCACTCCGTGTAATTAAAGGCCCGAGCGGCTACGCGTGGGCATTTTTAGGTCCCCTTTTTGGATATGTCCACGTTTCAATAAAGACATTTTAATTACTCGGAGTGCCTTGGTCAGAGAGATTTGTTCTCTTTTTCTCATACGAAATTTACAATATTTGGGAATCGGTCAACAAACTCAAACAAGAAGCTCATGATAAACGACGTAGAAATCGAAAAAGTGTCGGAAATCAAATTTCTTGGAGTAATAATAGACAATAAATTATGTTGGGAACCACGTATAAAGTATATTAAAGCAAAAATATCAAGGTCAATTGCAATACTATATAAAGCCAGAGATCTCCTGCATCAACCAAAATCAGCAGTTACCAAACAGCGTCCAGAAGTTGTTCCAAAGGAGGGAAAGTAAACACCATCTCAGAGGAACATGTATATTCAAAAAACAACCAGTGAGGACAAATGCAAATCTTCATTGTATATCCATCAAAGGAGTCAATCTATGGAACAACTGTAGAAAAGAAATTAAGCTGTGTACATCAATAAGTAAGTTTAAACAACTCTTTAAAAACAACATATTGAACAGATATAGGATGGATGAACAAAGATGTGGACTGGAATAACAGGACATGATACATGACGTGTAAGGTGCCTTGTTTGACTTGTACTGTTTTGTTTATTTTGATCTCTATGCATTGGTATTTCTTTTCTTTTTTCCACTTTTGTTTTGTCTTGAAAGTTTTGTTTTGTTTTGTTTTGTTTGATTTGATTGATAAAAGTGTAAGAAAGGGGTAGGACCAGAAACGTTCTTTACTTCATCCTACGCCCTTTTCCAACATGGTCCAGTTATCACTTGTGTTGCTACAGAGAGTTTGCAAAATATGTTTACTATTATTGCCATTTGTTCTTGTATTCCTGCCTGTATATTTTATTTTATGTTCGAAATAAAATCAACGAACTTAAGGTTTGACTCTCACCATCCACTGGAGCACAAACCAGGAGTCATCAGGACGCTGCACCACCCAGCTGACAACGTCCCCACCGACACAGCGGCAAGGGAAGAGGAGAAATCCCACATCAAACAGACCCTGGTTAAGTGTGGTCATCCTGACTGGGCATCTGTCAAAGCCAGGAAGACCCCAAACAGTGCCCCAGCTGATCGAGGAGAGGAGGAGGACGACAGCTGCCTCAGCGTCAACCAGTGGGGATTCTGTATGTGGCCGGAGTGCCGCAACAGCGGGATGCTGAAGCCTATCCCATCAGTTATTGGGTGGCAGCTGGGGAGACACCCTGGACAGGCCGGCAGACCTGTCACCAAACCAAACAGGGCCCACACACACACACACCAAGGGACAATTTAGTACGGCCGATCCACCTGACCTACAGGTCTTTGGACTGTGGGAGAAAACCCACACAGACACAGGGAGAACATGCAAACTCCACACTGGGACAACCTCCAAGGTTGGACTACCCTGGGGCTCAAACCAACGACCTTCTTGCTGCGAGGTGACTGCACTATCCACTGTGCTACTGTGCTGCCACCGCATCTCAGTTGCTTTCAATACCCAAAACACACTGCGCCAGAACTTGGTCCACTCCAAGGATCGGGTCTCCCGGCACAAACAGAGCAATATAGTCTAGCTGTTAAGTGCCGGGAGGATCGCCGTGACTTGTACATCAGGGAAACCAAACAGACGCTGGCCAAGAGGATGGCACAACACAGGAGAGCTAACACGTCAGACCAGGAGTCCACAGTCTACACCATCTACACAGTCTACACCATCTACAGGCCAGGACTCCACAGTCTGCACCATATACACAGTCTGTACCATCTACAGGCCAGGACTCCACAGTCTGCACCATCTACACAGTCTGCACCATCTACAGGCCAGGACTCCACAGTCTGCACCATCTACACAGTCTGCACCATCTACAGGCCAGGACTCCACAGTCTGCACCATCTACACAGTCTACACCATCTACAGGCCAGGACTCCACAGTCTGCACCATCTACACGGTCTGCACCATATACAGGCCAGGACTCCACAGTCTGCACCATCTACACAGTCTGCACCATATACAGGCCAGGACTCCACAGTCTGCACCATCTACACAGTCTACACCATCTACAGGCCAGTGGCCACTCTTTCAAGGATGAGGATGTGCACATCCTTGATGCGGAGGAACGCTGGTTTGAACAGGGAGTCAAAGAGGCCATCTATGCGACGAGGGAACAACCATCCCTGAACCGAGGGAGTGTCTAATGCCCGTTTTCCACTACACGGTACCAGCTCAACTCGACTCGACTAGCAGAGTGTCGTTTTCCATTACCATAACAGTACCCTCTCAGTGTAGCTGGTCTGCATTGATTTTGGCACCCGCTACAGGTTTGAACGGGGAGTCAAAGACGCCATCTATATGTGAAGAGGGAACAACCATCCTTGAAACAGGGGGGCTAAAAGTACATCTGTCCCCATCTGTGATTGCGACTATTCTCTAATCCTCTGTGAATAGTACACATGGTACACACAGTACACATGGCCATTGATCTGCAGTCTACTCTAGTTAATGGTCAAACCCATATTTGCATATGAAACCGGTGGTTGGTTTGGGTCGTTATGCCGCTGTATTGTTTGTAAGGTTGGGGACACCTGCAGTCAGTTGAGACTGAAGAGGTCACTTAGATGTGGGGTTGCCAACTTTTTCACTACCAAATAGGGGACAAAAGGTGGTGTGCCGCGGCGGTGTGGGTATGGTGTTGTGTGAATATACAGTGTATTGTTTTAAGCCATTTGTCATAATGGTCGCTAATCTCTTATGGTCACATTAAAGCTCAATACACAACTCTCATGCCTCGGCAACATACGGTAGGTTTAATAACAGTTTGTTAATCTACAGCAGGTACCTTTAACACAGTCCTTTATTTGAACCATTACCGGTACCATTAGTCTAAGTCAAAACACTTGTGACTCTTGCACCGTAGGTTAGAATACGTTATCCCCTTCTTGTTAACGCTACAAGTGACGAACTAGAAGTAACAGCAGCTTCTGTAGCTGCAGTTCTGCAGAGGAATCAAACAGCCGAGACTCCCAGAAGGCGCACCCTCTGTGTAGACAAACAGTGGTGAGGAATGAATGCTTCATATGCTTATTCACTAAAACCATATATAAGTTGGAAATCACAACTTGGACCCTCACAACAACAACAACAAGAACAAGATCAACAACAAAAAAAGTTTAAATACAAAAGAGACAAGAATGGCACGCCTGTGCTCACCAAGTCTACTTCTTCCATGGATATATGTTTCTGCTCTTGACTGATTCGAGCAGTCTTTGTCCTTTTGTGCAGCCGGAGAAGAGTCCTTACATGACAAGTCCCAGTTCAGCTAGCTGAAGGGCATTTTTGATCAGCTCCGTGCTGCATCTGTTTCTTGAGTCTGACCAGTTAATGGTCATCAGAGAGAGAATCCTCTCTACAAAGGCATTTGAGCCTGGCACACTGGGGACAAATGAGACAATCCTGAACATGCTGATCAAGTTGGCTTTCCCTGTGTTTTGGAAAACCGCCACCCACTTCTCATTGGTGGACTTGGTGGTATCCTGTCTGGCTTTCTGTATTTCCTCCCTGCTAGAACAAAACTCTTCATAGCGGTGGTCCATACTGGCCGTCTCTGTCATTTTGAGGGCAGCCACCACCTTCTCCAGGTCAGCGAAGAAGAGCTCTTCATGTAGGCCAATTGGTTTCAGTTTCATTCATCATCGGGTCGGATCGTGGTGGCAGCAAGCTAAGTAGGGCACTCCAGACGTCCCTCTTCCCAGCAGCGCCCTCCAGCTCCTCCTGGGGGATGCCAAGGTGTTCCCAGGCCAGACTGGACATGTAGTCCCTGCAGCGACTTCTGGGTCTACCCCGGGGTCTCCTCCCAGTTGGCTGTGCCCGGAAAACCTCCAAAGGAAGGCGCCCAGGAGGCATCCTAATCAGATGCCCAAACCACCTCAACTGGCTCCTTTCGATGTGAAGGAGCAGCGGCTCTACTCCGAGCTCCCTCCGGATGTCCGAGCTCCTCACCCTATCTCTAAGGCTGAGCCCAGACACCCTACAGAGGAAACTCATTTCAGCCGCTTGTATCCACCATCTCACCCTTTCGGTCATGACCCAAAGCTCATGACCATAGGTGAGGGTTGGAACCAAGACTGACTGGCAAATTGAGAGCTTTGCCTCCCGGCTCAGCTCCCTCTTCACCACAACGGTCCGGTACAACGTCCACATCACTGCTGAGTATGAGATGAGAGCTGGCCAGCTGTGCAGGAGACGATCAACAGCTGGACGAGGAGACAGCCATCACGGGCAAACATGACGCAGAATTTCACTTCACTCGGTGTCAACAAAGGCAGCTCAGTTCCTCTCTTCTGGAGGCAGATACCGAGAAGTGGCTGTAGAGCGTTAAAATGAGCGACTCAGTATCCACCGACAGCTGATCACAGGCGTGCTTGCAGGTGTTATGAGCGATGTGAGCCGGGCAGTTAGCTTCCAGAACGTGACCGTTGACGCTGCTCAATACCTGGTAAACGGAGTGGCGCTTTCCACAGTCGACAGTGTCATCACCGTCTTCATAAAAGTCAAGTCACTGGCACTGCACGCCATCAGACACAGAACAATACCTCACGCACAATGCAATCATTTTTCTATTTCCAAAGGTGGCCATATTTGTGTTGTGATATTTGGGCCATATTCACCATTTACCACACGGGGCCACTTCAGGGTCACATCCAGACCACATGTTGCCCAGAGCACCGCAGCTTTGCCAAAAAAGGCCCACATGTGATTTGGTATATCTGGGCCATATTTGCTATTATACATGTGGGCCACTTCAGGCTCACATCCGATTCGTCAGGGCCAGAAGAAGGCCATCAGTGCTGCATCACTGGCTGAAGTGGCCCACATCCGGATGCTGTCTGGGTGTGTAGTCTGTCCTCTAAAGACGACACTGAGCCATCACTCCTCTGTCTGTGTGCAGCCTGCAGCCTGCTGACTGGGTACGTTACCAAGTCCTCATGCACACGGCACTATTACACACACGCACAACGACACCAGCAAGTACCAACACACACGAGTGGTAGTACAGGTCACCCGACAAGAAGGACTTGGTCATTACAGAAGGTCCGCACAAGATCACGAAACAAGCAGAACACGCAAATATTCACC
>NC_079217.1:63893452-63988143 GCF_029633865.1 Lampris incognitus | reverse complement strand
ACTCCAACACCAACTCCTGAGGCTGGTGTGCAGTTCCATATTTACACGTGAGAAATATGCCCCAACTCTTCCCCCCAATACTCAAATACACTCAAGATATGTGAAGAGGGAGTCAACTGGATTTTCCACAGACAGAAGACCAGGAAAGCACCAGGTCCAGACGGTGTCACCCATCCTGTCTTAAAGTCTGTGCTGACCAACTGGCTCCAATCTTCACGCAGATCGTCAACAGATCCCTGGAGCTGTGTGAAGTCCTCTCCTGCTTCAAATGCTCCACCATCATCCTGGTCCCCAAAGAACCCTCCATCCACAGGACTGAATGACTACAGGCCTGTCGCTCTGGCGTCTGTGCACTCTGAATGGCCAGTGTCGGCCCACCTGAAGAACGTCACAGGACACCGTCAACATGGGACTGCACTACATCCTGCAACACCTTGACTGCCCAGCGACATATGCAAGGATCCTGTTTGCAGACCCCAGATCAGCATTCACCACCATCATTCCAGAAATCGTCTCCTCCAAACTCTCCCAGCTCACTGTATCCCTCGCCATCTGTGAGTGGATCGCCAGCTTCCTCACAGGCAGGAAACAACAAGTGAGGCTGGGGGAAGTCACTTCTGGTATAAAGAAAGTTAGCACTGGTGCTCCCCAGGGATGTGTCCTATCCCCACTGCTCTTTTCCCTCTACACCAACGACAGCACCCCCAAGGACCCATCTGTTAAACTCCTGAAGTTTGCAGATGACGCTACGGTCATCGGACTCATCCAAGTTGGCAATGATCTGCATATCGGCGGAATGCTGAGAGACTGATGCTCTGGTGCATTCAGAACAACTTGGTGCTGAACATGCTCAAGACTGTGGAGATGACAGTGGACTTCAGGAGACACCCCTTAGCACTGCTCCCCCTCACTATATGCAACAGCCCTGTGTCAACCGTGGAGACCTTCAAATTTCTGGGAACTGCAATTTCCTAAGACCTGACGTGGGAGACCAACATAAACTCCATCTTCATAAAGGCCCAGCAGAGGATGTTCTTTCTGTGGTAATTGAGGAAATTTGGTCTGCCACAGGAGCTGTTGAGCCAGTTCTACGCCGCAGTCATTGAATCTGTCCTGTGCAAATCCATCATGTTCTGGTTCGGAGCAGCAAATAAACAGGATAGGAACAGACTGTAGCAAAAAGTAAGGACGGCAGAAAAAAAAAATTGGTGCTCCCCTGCCCACCCTGCAGGACTTGTACACCACTAGAGCTCAGTTGAATCACTTGATTCAGCTCCTTTGGATAACCATGACCTGGATGAATGAGAACATTCACAGCCACTAGAGTTCAGAAACGGGAGAGCAGACTCAGCACAGACCCCCAGTACCCCCACACCCAGGACACAGTCTGTTTGAACTCCTACCCTCTGGCAAACGCAACAGAGCAATGTGCATCAAAACCACCAGACATAGGACCAGTACCCCCCCCCCCCCCCCACAGGCCATCTCTCTCGTGACCACTTACCAGCATGGTGCAAGAATAGACACTTACTATGTAAATGACACTTTGTAAATAGCCCCCTCTGGTCAAGATGTCACACCTAAGATTTGCACTACCTCTTTTTAATCCACATGTGCAATACAAATGTTTGTGGAATACAAATGTACACATTTTAAATAAACATACAGCAGCCGTATACTGGTTACAAATTATTGCTGTTACTGTTTTGGTTGTAACATAGGTATATAACATAGATGTAGTTGTGAGGCAGATGGTAGGTGAATATATGGTATATACTTCGGTACATAAGATAATATAGTGTAATATAGCATTGTATATGGGCATGATGGGTTGTGGATTTGTGGTATGGTATATAGGTATAGTGTATGGGCAGTATAGCATATAGACAATATGGTCTAATATATGGGCATAGGTTGTTACTATTACTCAACCATAACAAGACTCTGTATAGCAGTGACATACCTGTTGTGCACATGTGCTTGTCTTCGATGCCCTTCTTTGGTGTTCCATTTAGCTCTTGTATTTTCTTTTCTTTTTGTATGTGAGTGATGTCTGCAAGTGCTAGAAGCTGACGTGAACCCGGAGTCAAATCCCTCATGTGCATGGGCACACTTGGCCAATAAAGTGGATTCTGATTCTGATGGAGTCTAAACATCAGGCAGCGGAGTCCAACACCGGCAGGTCAGACAAAAGGTCACAAGGAAAAACACTGGAAAACTAGGCAGCACAACACACTAGACAATCTGGCCAGGACACAGGGAAACCAGGGGAGTGTAAATGCTGGGGAGCTAATCGGGGAATGGGGAACAGGTGTGGAAGACACGGGGTGACAAAAGTGGGGGCGGGAACTGAAAGACAGGTGAGTACTAACACTGACATACTAATATTGACATCCTGTGCACCGTATGGATCTGCCCACAGAAGTATTTTTACTTTGCATCACATTTGGCTGACATTAGGAACAAGGCTCAATATCTAAATCCCCAACATGACAAGAAGCCACAGTGGAGGAGGACAAAGGTCAGAGGCCACAGCGTCCTGGTGACCCCAGCATGATGATGAAACAGAGAAGCGCTGAGGAAAGATTCGAGAGAAAAGGAGGGAGAGAGAGAGAGAGAGAGAGAGAGAGAGAGAGAGAGAGAGAGAGAGAGAGAGAGAGAGAGAGAGAGAGAGAGAGAGAGAGAGAGAAGGGATTTACTTCAAGATAAGAGCAGATTAAGCTGAGCGGAGGATAAAGATATGAGAGGGAGGAAGATATGATTCAGAGAGGAGGTGTCGTGGATTTTTACTTTAGTAGAACCCAAAATGAAAGTCGGAGAGTGGCCGAGGTAGAAAAACAAACTTTTAGCGGACATGAAGTTCTCAGTGTGGAGCAGTTGGCCCTCATGTAAAATACTTAATGTAGAACACTGCTGTGAGATGACGCTAAACTAGCTTATCCACTGACTATAGACGACACAACATGTAAGTGTTGGCAAACTAAAACTAAAAAGCAGCAAACTAAATAGAAGTTCACCTGTTCCTGGCCTACTTGATGTTTTCTGATTGACATTTAACGTGTTTTTGCTTAAAATATCATTTGCCAAAAAAATTTTTGGAAGTTATTCCTCGAATGTCGTGTCCCTGGCAGCAGCTATTAAGAGTCAAAAGAACATTACTGCTGGGTAGCAAGCAAATGTTGTCACCTTTATGTCGAAACAACTATCTGAAGCTTACTTTCCAGCCTGTCATGATCTTAGAGGGTCAGCCCTGTGGGGTAGCTGTCGAATAGGTTAGCTATCGGTTAAGGTTAGCTATCAGTTAAGGTTCGCTAATAGGTTAGCTATCGGTTAAGGTTAGCTATCGGTTAAGGTTCACAAATAGGTTAGATATCGGTTAAGGTTCGCTAATAGGTTAACTATCGGTTAAGGTTAGCTATCAGTTAAGGTTAGCTAATAGGTTAGCTAGCAGTTAAGGTTAGCTAATAGGTTAGCTATTGGTTAAGGTTAGCTATAAGTTAACGTTAGCTAATAGGTTAGCTATCAGTTAAGATCATGTTAAGGAAAGCGTTGGGCTAAAGTTAGCTATCAGTTAAGGTTAGCTAATAGGTTAGCTAGCAGTTAAGGTTAGCTATCGGGTAAGGTTAGCTAATAGGTTAGCTATCAGTTAAGGTCAGGTTAAGGAAAGCGTTTGGTTAAAGTTAGCTATCAGTTAAGGTTAGCTAATAGGTTAGCTAGCAGTTAAGGTTAGCTATCAGTTAAGGTTAGCTATCGGTTAAGGTTAGCTAATAGGTTAGCTATCGATTAAGGTTAGCTATTGGTTACAGTTAGGGATCGAATAGGTTAGTTGTCGATTAAGGTTAGCTATCGGTTAAGGTTAGCTATCGGTTAAGGTTAGCTAATAGGTTAGCTATCGATTAAGGTTAGCAATTGGTTACAGTCAGGGATCGAATAGGTTAGTTGTCGATTAAGGTTAGCTATCAGTTAAGGTTAGCTATCGGTTAAGGTTAGCTAATAGGTTAGCTATCATTTAAGGTCAGGTTAAGGAAAGCGTTGGGTTAAAGTTAGCTATCAGTTAAGGTTAGCTAATAGGTTAGCTAGCAGTTAAGGTTAGCTAATAGGTTAGCTAGCAGTTAAGGTTAGCTATCAGTTAAGGTTAGCTATCGGTTAAGGTTAGCTAATAGGTTAGCTATCAGTTAAGATCAGGTTAAGGAAAGCGTTGGGCTAAAGTTAGCTATCAGTTAAGGTTAGCTAATAGGTTAGCTAGCAGTTAAGGTTAGCTATCGGTTAAGGTTAGCTAATAGGTTAGCTATCAGTTAAGGTCAGGTTAAGGTAAGCGCTGCGTTAAGGTTGGGGTCAGATAGAGGTTGAGGTTAAGTCAGGGTAAGCTAGGTTAGGTTACGTTTAGGTAAGATCAATGAAATAGGGTTGAGGGGACACAGACACGCTATGTCCCCCGTCCAACAGACTGTAAGATGTAGCATTACTAGCTAACTTGCTGCACCCCACAGAAACCAAACCGGACTGGGTTTCTACACGGTTAACTAAGCTTCAAACATGCAGCATGTCACATCACGTCCTGCAGACTGTAGCGGTGTGTGGTGTGGACGGCTGTTGTCTGGTAGGACCCCCCAGGAAAACATGACAGGGTACATTTTCATCTTCATCATAGCAGCCAGATGAGGAAGAGGAAAAACAACAGTCGGCATGCTGTTTGAGTGCTGAATGAAAACCTCCCTGATCCATGAGGATAAAGACAAGGAGTCACCCTCTCCAACACGAGGACGGGATGAAGGCTGGCAGACTGGTACCAGGACGGTACCGTATTCTTCCTACAGCACTTTCCCACTGGTTAATGGCTCTGCAGTAAAGCAGTGGTACTACTCTGGATATGCAGTAAAGCAGTGGTACTACTCTGGATATGCAGTAAAGCAGTGGTATTACTATGGATATGCAGTAAAGCAGTGGTATTACTATGGATATGCAGTAAAGCAGTGGTATTACTATGGATATGCAGTAAAGCAGTGGTATTACTATGGATATGCAGTAAAGCAGTGGTATTACTGTGGATATGCAGTAAAGCAGTGGTACTACTGTGGATATGCAGTAAAGCAGTGGTACTACTGTGGATATGCAGTAAAGCAGTGGTACTACTCTGGATATGCAGTAAAGCAGTGGTATTACTGTGGATATGCAGTAAAGCAGTGGTATTACTGTGGATATGCAGTAAAGCAGTGGTATTACTGTGGATATGCAGTAAAGCAGTGGTATTACTCTGGCTATGCAGTCAAGCAGTGGTATTACTGTGGATATGCAGTAAAGCAGTGGTACTACTGTGGATATGCAGTAAAGCAGTGGTATTACTCTGGCTATGCAGTCAAGCAATGGTACTACTGTGGATATGCAGTAAAGCAATGGTACTACTGTGGATATGCAGTAAAGCAGTGGAATTACTCTGGCTATGCAGTAAAGCAGTTGTACTACTGTGGATATGCAGTAAAGCAATTGTACTACTGTGGATATGCAGTAAAGCAGTGGTACTACTGTGTATATGCAGTAAAGCAGTGGTATTACTGTGGATATGCAGTAAAGCAGTGGTACTACTGTGGATATGCAGTAAAGCAGTGGTACTACTGTGGATATGCAGTAAAGCAGTGGTACTACTGTGGATATGCAGTAAAGCAGTGGTACTACTGTGGATATGCAGTAAAGCAGTGGTACTACTGTGGATATGCAGGAAGAGATTGTGGTTAGCATGATGCCTCATTAGCTCTGGAGATCAGTGTGTGACCAGCCTGGAGCGATGCCGCACTGGGGTCTTCTGTTTCTGCACTGCCAACCACACACACACACACACACACACACACACACACACACACACACACACACACACACACACACACACACACACACACACACACACATTCTAAAATACACAATACACCCACGAACGCACAATGTGTGCACACTCTCTCTCTCACCCACATGCACAGACACACATGCATGCCTACACTCACGTACACACAGACACACACACACACACACACACACACACACACACACACACACAAAATGTAGTTTACACTCCGTGGCACATTTACAACACACAGTTAAATTTTTCTTACATGCAAACAAACACAAACACACACACACACATACACACACGTTATGTAAACCTGAACATACAAACACACAGTACACATTACATTCGTCAGCACACACTGTTAACATGCCCACATGTGCTGCACACACAAACCCACTCATGTAGGAGGCCACAACCTGACAACATCACATAACACAACATGAGGAGCACACAAGTCTCTGGCCAGAGACTACACTACAATGATACTTTGTGTTTACTTTCAACTGACTTCATTACAATCTGATGAATTACGTATTTCCACTTCATCTTCACATTTCAGCAGAAGTCCTTCATATAGTCCAAACTGGATTCAGTCCTTCATATAGTCCAAACTGGATTCAGTCCTTCATATAGTCCAAACTGGATTCAGTCCTTCATATAGTCCAAACTGGATTCAGTCCTTCATATAGTCCAAACTGGATTCAGTCCTTCATATAGTCCAAACTGGATTCAGTCCTTCATATAGTCCAAACTGGATTCAGTCCTTCATATAGTCCAAACTGGATTCAGTCCTTCATATAGTCCAAACTGGATTCAGTCCTTCATATAGTCCAAACTGGATTCAGTCCTTCATACAGTCCAAACTGGATTCAGTCCTTCATATAGTCCAAACTGGATTCAGTCCTTCATATAGTCCAAACTGGATTCAGTCCTTCATATAGTCCAAACTGGATTCAGTCCATCATATAGTCCAAACTGAATTCCGTCCTTCATATAGTCCAAACTGGATTCAGTCCTTCATATAGTCCAAACTGGATTCAGTCCTTCATATAGTCCAAACTGGATTCGGTCCTTCATATAATCCAAACTGGATTCAGTCCTTCATATAGTCCAAACTGGATTCAGTCCATCATACAGTCCAAACTGGATTCAGTCCTTCATATAGTCCAAACTGGATTCAGTCCTTCATACAGTCCAAACTGGATTCAGTCCATCATATAGTCCAAACTGGATTCAGTCCTTCATATAGTCCAAACTAGATTCAGTTCATCATACAGTCCAAACTGGATTCAGTCCTTCATATAGTCCAAACTGGATTCAGTCCATCATATAGTCCAAACTGGATTCAGTCCTTCATATAATCCAAACTGGATTCAGTCCTTCATATAGTCCAAACTGAATTCAGTCCATCATATAGTCCAAACTGAATTCAGGTCATCATATAGTCCAAACTGGATTCAGTCCATCATACAGTCCAAACTGGATTCAGTCCATCATACAGTCCAAACTGGATTCAGTCCATCATACAGTCCAAACTGGATTCAGTCCTTCATACAGTCCAAACTGGATTCAGTCCATCATATAGTCCAAACTGGATTCAGTCCTTTATACAGTCCAAACTGGATTCAGTCCATCATACAGTCCAAACTGGATTCAGTCCATCATACAGTCCAAACTGTATACTGGCTATGTGTAGTAGTGCTGTGGGCGGGGCCTGGGTCCGGGTCCGGGTCCGGGTTCACACTAAATGGCGCTATTACCTGTATGCTCTTAAACTACTTTAATGCTACTCTATTTTAAACTGAAATAACTGGCGGTGCCTCCAAATAAACGTATGATGTATAATAAACATACAGCACTTAGGTGTTGGTTGTGTCTCTTGTCCTAATGTCATGCGTCCTTTTAACAGCAGTTATTACACATGAATTACCTATGAGCTGTGACACCACAAGGTGTCTCTAACTGTGATGCCACACAATGGCAGCTGTTTATTAACACACACCAGACCTGCACAAAACCACATCATGAATACAGACAAACAGGATCAAGTCGCACACATGAATAAACACAACATCATACCAAATAACATCACACACACACACACAGACTCACACCCACCCACCCACACACACACACACACACACACACACACACACACACACACACACACACACACACACACACACACACACACACACAGACACACACACACACACACACACACACACACACACACACACACACACACACACACACACACACACACACACACACGGTAAACCGTAAGCCAGCCCCCGGTGCAGGCCTGAGTCGTGGTTCGGGAGCGTGGAGGTCTACAGACTGCAGTGGCCGCTTCACTTGCTCACACAAGACAAGCAAAAAGCACGTGCTCGGGACTCACAGGTCCGGGGGTATTTGGAGGGGGCATTTAGAGGGGGCAGACGAGGGGCAACTGGGCGCTCGGCAGGGCGCACAAGACCAGCAGCGACAGTCAAGCGGCGCTGCGGCAGAAACCAGATCTCCAGCTGAGCAGCAAGTCCACACACCGTCCCGTGGCGAGCTAGCCACAGCTCGTCTTAACCGCGGCTTCACAGCTGAGCTAACCGCTATCATGCTAATACTCATGGCTACTCACGATTACCAACCCAGCCACTGAGGATGCACAAGCCAGTGCATCCTCAGTGGCGGTCCCAAGCCCGGACAAATGGGGAGGGTTGTGTCAGGAAGGGCATCCGGCGTAAAATCTTTGCCAAATCAAATATGCGGATCATAAATTTGGAAAGTGAGAGGATGCCTGAGGAGTGGAGAAGAAGCATACTGGTACCGATTTTCAAGAACAAGGGTGACGTGCAGAACTGTAGCAACTACAGAGGTATAAAGTTGATCAGCCACAGCATGAAGATATGGGGAAGAGTAACAGAAGCTAGGTTAAGAGGAGAGGTGATGATCAGCTAGCAGCAGTATGGTTTCATGCCAGGAAAGAGCACCACAGATGTGATGTTTGCTTTGAGAATGTTGATGGAGAGGATAGAGAAGGCCAGAAGGAGGTACACTGTGTCTTTGTAGATTTAGAGAGAGCATACGGCAGGGTGCCGAGAGAGGAGGTGTGGTATTGTATGAGGAAGTCAGGAGTTGCAGAGAAGTATGTAGGGGTGGTGCAGGATATGTATGAGGGAAGTGTGACAATGGTGAGGTGTGTGGTTGGAATGACAGATGGGTTCAAGGTGGAGGTGGGAGTACATCAAGGATCGGCTCTGAGCCCTTTCTTGTTTGCAATGTGATGGACAGGTTGACGGACGAGATCAGGCAGGAGTCTCCATGGACGATGATGTTCGCGGATGACATTGTGATCTGTAGTGAGAGTAGGGTGCAGGTGGAGGAGAGCCTGGAGAGGTGGAGGTATGCACTGGAGAGAATAGGAATGAAAGTCAGTAGGAGCAAGAAGGAATACCTATGTGTGAATGAGAGGGAGGACAGTGGAATGGTCAGGATGCAAGGGGTGGAGGTGACAAAGGCATTTGAGTTTAAATACTTGGGGTCAACTGTCCAAAGTAACAGGGAGTGCAGAAGAGAGGTGGAGAAGAGAGTGCAGGCAGGGTGGAGTGGGTGGAGAAGAGTGTCAGGAGTGATGTGTGACAGAAGGGTACCAGCAAAAGTTAAAGGGAAGGTTTACAAGATGGTTGTGAGACCAGCTATGTTGTATGGTCTGGAGACAGTGGCACTGATGAAAAGACAGGAGGTGGAGCAGGAGGTGGCAGAGGTGAAGATGATAAGATTTTCATTGGGAGTGATGAAGAAGGACAGGATTAGGAACGAGTCTATTAGAGGGACAGCTCAGGATGGACGGTTTGGAGACAAAGCAAGAGAGACAAGATGGAGATGGTTTGGACATGTGTGGAGGAGAGATGCTGGGTATATTGGGAGAAGGATGCCGAATATGGAGCTGCCAGGGAAGAGGAGAAGAGGAAGGCCACAGAGGAGGTTTATGGATGTGGTGAGGGAGGACATGCAGGTGGCTGGTGTGACAGAGGAAGACGCAGAAGACAGGAAGAGATGGAAATGGATGATCCTCTGTGGCGCCCCCTAATGGGAGCAGCCAAAAGTAGTAGTAGAAGTAGTAGTTGTAAGTAGTGGTAGTAGTAGTAGTAGTAGTAGAAGTAGAAGTAGTAGTTGTAAGTAGTGGTAGTAGTAGTAGTAGTAGAAGTAGTAGTTAAGTATTTAAACTCATCCACCTTCATCACCTCCACTCCTTGCATCCTCACCATTCCACTGTCCTCCGTCTCATTCACGCATAGGTATTCCGTCTTGCTCCTACTGACTTTCATTCGTCTTCTCTCCACTGCATACCTCCACCTCTGCAGGCTCTCCTCCACCTGCACCCTACTCTCACTACAGATCACAATGTCATTTCACATAAAGTCAATTAATTCAGATGGAACTGCCGTGATGAGCGGATTAGCGAAGTAAATTCGTGTGACGCCTTGACGGAGATTTTAACTTTGGGGAGTTCTGTTATGCGAATTGGTGCCAGAAAATCTCCTTGGACTGCATCGACCTGTGACAGGACAGTCACTAGGCCGAGTCCAAGATGGGGGAAGCCAAGAATCCAATTTTATACAGTTGCGCTCCAACAGATTATAAATTACTACACAAAAGCTGTGTGGCATGTTTTGCAGCCAGTGACGCAGTAGTGCTTGGTGTAACTGTGTTTCGTTTAATTTGTGTTTCATTGTCTTTGGTTGCCAAGTTTGGGTTCCACGAGGATATGCTAATTAACTTAGCTCTGCCAATTTCTGGCGTCACCAGAGCCTCACTTGGCTGTTTATACAGATGTCTCTCTTTCTCTCTCCAGAACTCTCTCATCCTTTTCTCTTCAACTCCTTCCCTCTCTTTTTCCGCACCCTTTCCTCATCGCTCTCTTCTTGTATTATATCTTCGTCAACAGCTATTACATGGTTTTCTGATGGTTTTAATGGTTCTTTGGGGACTGTAATGGTTTTTGATGGTATGTAAGGGTCTGTATTAGTATATCTAATGGAACCCATCAGAGCATGTTGTGCTTTACTGAAAACCATCAGGATCAGGTTCATACTGGATGTTATCCGGGTAATATCGCTGGGTCGGCTGGGAGAGCTTGGGCTGCTGCGTCCTGTGGGCCCAGGGACCACGGCCCTGCCTGGAGCTGTGCCCGAAAAGATAACACCGAGGGCGGTCTGACAGGACGCAGAAGTGGGGCAGGCTAAGCTAACTGCTAGCCCATGCAGACCGGCAGTTCCGAAAGTCATCCTGGCTGGTGTTCGTTCTCCTGGACAGTGGTGAATATATATATATATATATATATATATATATATATATATATATATATATATACATACACACACACGTACAAGTTTAGATATACGTGTTATGTGTTCTTGTGTTTTTTTGTTTTGTTTTGTCTTTGTGTTGCACTGCTGTGGGCTGGGGTGAAACGACAAATAGTGTTTCTGATTCTGATTCTAAATAGCTTCGGATGGGAACCATTACATCTATTAGACCAGTGTCCAAAAACACACTAATACCTGTTCTGTCTGAGCACTGTTCTGCCGAGGAGATTATAGAGTATAGATTCTAGATTCTAGAGTACATATTCTAGAGTATAGATTATAGATTCTAGAGTATAGAGCATATATTCTAGAGTACATATTCCAGAGTATATATATTATAGATTCTAGATTACAGATTCTAGAGTACAGATTCTAGAGTACAGATTCTAGAGTATAGAGTATATATTCTAGAGTACATATTCCAGAGTATATATATTATAGATTCTAGATTACAGATTCTAGAGTACAGATTCTAGAGTATAGATTATAGATTCTAGATTACATATTCCAGAGTATATATTAGATTATAGGGTACATATTCTAGAGTATAGATTCTAGATTCTAGATTACAGATTCTAGAGTATAGATTGACTATTGCAAACTGTTCTCTTCTCTCTCATGTCTTCTCTCTCTCTCTCTCTGAATGTCTTCTCCTTTCTCTTCTTGTGTGTGTGTGTGTGTGATGAGTCTCCCCTGTGTGCACGTGTAGTCTGTCCTCCTGTCAGGTCTCCATGGTGATGGCGGTCGCGTGGCTCGGGTCCTGGGCTGTTCGGGTGCCATCTGGACCCTGCTTGGCATCCTCCTCATCATATTCTTCCTATGTTGCATAAGTCTATCATAATTGTGTTATCCCCTTTAGGTGCGCGTTGTCCGTCTTGGGAGAGAGACCCCTCCTCTGTTGCTCTCTCTGAGGTTTCACCCTATTTTCCTCCCTGAACGACCGGGATTTCGCTATAACATAAAACGACCATGGGCGGTCAAAATGACGGCCGGTTTTTAAACGCTATATTGTGTCACGATAAATACGCGGCTGATATATTAATGCATTACGCATGTTAGTGTGTCTGTTAGGAAACTAAATGACACCAAAATTAACATTTTAACAACTACAATTTAAATTGGCGGCTGTCCAACGCCTGTAAATACTGCAGCGCCTCGGTGGTAGTCATGGCGCGTCTGTAGCCAGACATGTTGGACATAATCACAAATCGAGTTTAGACTTTCTCTCCACTGGAGGGCGCTAGTGTGTTTCTAGGACACAGCAGTGAAGTTCACGAAGGAAATGACGCCACCAAAACACGTGATAGTGACACGACGCGCACGACGATGCATAAATTACGAGCCGCCATTTTGACCGCTCATGGTCGTTTTAGGTAGCTCATAACTTTTTTGTACAATTGATCAAGAACTAATTGTAACGAGGAGCATTGACGGGGCGGCAGGTCTGTATCTTTTTTTCCACAAAAGTATTCAAATGTGAAAATCCAAAAACCGTCAAAATGACGGCCTTGGTCGTTCTAGGGTTTTTTTATGGAGTTGTTTCTTATCCGATGCGAGGGTCTAAGGACAGGATGTTGTGTTGCTGTAAAGCCCCCCGAGGCGCATTTTTGATTTGTGATACTGGGCTACACAAATAAAACCGAGTTGAAACCCTGGTGGGTCGGTCAGCTGGGAACCGTCAGGATTCTTCACGTGGTTCTGATGGGGGGTTTTCAGCAGGGGTTTCCCAGCTGTACTCGGCTTGCCGTTTTGGCTGGCGTGACAGAAGAAGAATACTTCTGCTGTCTTCCTGCCACATCACACTAGATCTCTCTCTCTCTCTCTCGACCACGGGGTCAAAAGTCCGTCCTCGGATTCCTCCGCGAGCGCCAAATTATTGGCATTCTCGGCGACTCGGTCGCGCTGCCTCCGGACGCCGCGGAACGCTCGCTTCGTGCCCCGTTCCACACGCCAGCCCACGCACGCGCACGCGCACGCATTCCACACGCGACACCAGGCCCCTTGTACCGCTCATCCAACCATAAAGCCTCTTTATTTGACAATGCATAGACTTAACATGGACATTCTCCATCGGCATATAAGCGACACACAGCACCGTTAAGTGTTTACATCGACAACTCAAAACGAGCACCACATTCACTGGTAACAGGAGCGCTTTGTTAAACCAAGGCCGCCTTCCCGTTAACGTCCACATACCAACGGTTTGAAATCAGGTTCGCACCCTCTGAAAGAATTCAGCACATTTCCACATCACACATGGATCTCCAACACAGTGGGTCAGAAGCACAGAACCCCCCACCCCCCCACCCCCGCCAGGAGGGATCGCTGCAGTGTCAACTCAGTCTTCATTTCTATCATCATTATTGAGTCGATTCTAAACCATGCCCTGATGACACCTGCAGCTCACTGGGCCAGCCGCAACCTTTCCGGCAAACCTTAAAGAGAACGAGGCTGACGGTGGTGGCTGCTGAAGAGACGGAGGAAGAAGAC
The DNA here is from genome assembly GCF_029633865.1 of Lampris incognitus. NCBI lineage: Eukaryota > Metazoa > Chordata > Actinopteri > Lampriformes > Lampridae > Lampris > Lampris incognitus. Next base: position 63,974,445 of record NC_079217.1, on the reverse strand, counting down.
CTCAGCAGAGACCAGCTGTGGGCCTGCTGCAGGCCATCACAACAGACGCACAACTCTCCTGAACCGTGTTATGGCCAACACACACACACAGTGTATGATCTGCACAATGTATGTGTCCACATGCCAACACAACCGCACATGCTGTAGGAACAAAGAGCACACACAGACATGATGGCAGAAGATGCACAAATGAGATGTGACAGCTGCATGCAAAAAAATACACACCTCCCCCCCCCCACACACACACACATGCTCCTCCCTGACAGCGTTCAGAATGGCTGCTAATCTATGCTAAGTGCATTAACATTGTCACTGATCCTCCTGACTAGAGGGCCGTTAGCCCTGAACGCCCCTCAGCCACGTGTACAGGGCACGAGACCCACGTCACAAAGCCTCCGTAAGCAGCAGCAGCATGGAAACCTGCACTCCCACTCGCACGCCGGCCTGCCCGTGACTCACTGGCCGAGTCACTCGGGTTGAGGAAGTGGATCGACCCAAGTGACCCCCGAGTGTTATTCAGCCGTCGATTCACCGAGACGATGATGAATCTGCTCAAGTCCAGAACGTGAACCTTTCAGCCTCGGCGGGGTTTTCTCTTTTCTTGCACAAAGTACATGCTCATGACATCGTTTCTCACAGCGGTTCTCCATCAGGTCCTCAGGCACCACCAGTGCTGCTGGGTTTCTATTCCCATAGGTAGAATAAGTCAAGTCAAGAAGTCTACTAGGTAGAATAAGACAAACAAGAAGTCCTCCAACCCATACGACCACATGGGTCGTTTGTTCCTACCCTCTCGCTATTCAGACTCCACAGGTGTTGCACCCGGACACCAGGTAAATGTAATGAACCAACTGGTTGAATAGAAAACCAGCAGCACTTGGTACCCGAGGACCTGATTGAGAACCGCTGGTCTATTGCACCCTTTTCCCACCTGGGGGTCATGACCTCCAAAGATGGCTGTGAATAGAGAACTTAACAGGATGTAAACATGAATCTCTTTGGAAACTACTGGTTTGTCAAGCTACGCTTTAAGCATTTGTGACAAATCACTTTCTGTATGAAAAGTGATTGTCGGCCTCAAGGCTTCTTCAAGCATGAATCAGGTGAAAGTCTTTAAAGGACGTGCTATAATTCATCATTTGGTTTCTGGAGTCAATGTAATGACTCTTTTTTTCGTTAAAATTGAGAACGATCGTTCACAAGTAGGGCGAGGTAAGACCGAGGCCCACCCATTCAGGACTCGTGGTTTGGCTGTCAACCCAAAACTGAGGGGTTTTCTTTGAATTCCTGGAAAGTTAACCTTGTGTTTATAAATACCAGGAGATCACAAAGCCTAAACTCTAGTAACACGAATACATCCGTCTACAAAAAGAAAGTACATCCAATACATCCGGGAAACACAGCAAATTATTCCCTTTGGGAAGTTACATGAAATACATTTAAACAAATATTTGAAGAATTCAATTTAAAAATAAGACAGTTATTTGAAGAAAGTGAAAACCCCAAAATCAAACGCCTCAAATATCAAATGGAGGAGTGAGTGGGTTTTTAATAATCAAATGGTGGCAAAACAGTGACAGTCGAACCGTGTTTACTGATCAGCCACCCCAAGAGGGGAAAAAATATGCATGCACGATGTTTTGAAACCAAACTCTGTCTGTGTTGACATCTTCTGGACGGCTAATCGCTAGCTAGCTAGCTTTTCAATTCCTTCAGTTAACCTCTTGAACTTTTTTGCTACGAGGGTGTGAAAGAAGGGTCGCTCACAAGTCACACATCAGAAAGGGATGGGGGATTTGTGAAAACGTCTTCCTTTTGAACAGTTGACAGCGACCGCCCAGTCAGTCAGCCATTTTTGTCCACACTGTCGCACAACCACATTAACTCCTCACGAGTCATACCCAAGATGTTCAGATATGTCCAATTCTACTTTTCTTTCACCTCCTTCATCTGCTCCTCTCTCAATCGGAGTTTAATACAAAGCACACTGATCAGATGGCCGTCAACAAAAACACCCATAGGTCAAAGGTTAAGGACCACATTGGGAACAGTGCTCATTTACACTGACACAAAGTCCATTCTTACAGGTAAGAGACCGAAGAAGCCCACCTGGTGGTGTCGACATGAAAAGTGTTGATATAAAAACCATTTGCAACATCTTCTTTAAATGTCTGCAAAGGAACTTCCCAGAGAGAGCTCAGCAAATCTTTCGGAGTAACTCTCCAAAGCTCGACTCAATAAACGTCGACTTTTTGCGGCCTGCCTTCCCTGTCCTAAAGGTAAAGTCAGTCAATTAATTTGATATATTAGAAAATACAATCACACATCATTCATTCAACTCCCGTGTAAGAATAATTAAAAACTATACAAGTTTTTTTCTTGTTTTGTTCAGAAAACATACAATATTACAAGATTAATAAGTTACCAAAACATGCAGATGTTGATACCAATACAAGTGCTATCGTAATTAACAAGGCTGTTCAGTATTCATATTCATCAGATTACAAATTTCATTTAAATATGCTGACACTCATGGCAAAGAGATCCAATGCCGCCAAGCACCAACGATCCTATAGGCATTTACGGCGGTATGCTAGTTTGCAAGCCATGCTACACATTCCATCCACAGGAAGGAAGCAAAAAGTCTTCTGTATTCAAACCACAAAACAACAAGGGCCCTCTTTACAGGCTGGGGAACATTGTCAAGTTTTTGAAAACATTTGTAAAAGCGTTTTAAGTCTGAACGGCAGTTAGAGGTCCCCCCTGCTGCTTTTGAGCCTTGGTACAGACACTTTACCAGCTAATGCTATGGTAATGTAGCATCAGCAAGCTCATGTTAAGGGAATGTAGCATCAGCAAGCTAACGTTAAGGTAATGTTGCATCAGCAAGCTAATGTTAAGGTAATGTAGCATCAGCAAGCTAACACTAAGGTAATGTTGCATCAGCAAGCTAATGTTAAGGTAATGTAGCATCAGCAAGCTAACGTTAAGGTAATGTTGCAACGCCATTGTTCAATTAAGGCAGCTATGAAATGCCATCACCTCCTAATCTCAAAAGGTACAGTGTGTCAAAGTCCTTATAAATGCCACTAAGCTAATAATATACATTCTCATGACATCTGAGGTTCTTAGACTTGTACCTTAAACCCAGCCAACGACCTGACTTTAGTCTCCCACCAGTGGGGCCAGGCGTGGACTTAAACTTAGCTCACTTTATGTGTTGAAAATAATAAATCCTCTTAAGGACGTGGTGATGTTAACCCAGGGCTCCGACTGACAAAGCTCTGTGGCTCTTTTCAGGCCCTGAGCCACACATAAGGGGGCTGTTCCTCTGAGTCCCCTCAGGCCCCCTGCAGCGATTTGTCCAGTGACTGACCCTCCAAGGCCAGACATGTTTTGATGGGATTAATAGTTCTGCCGGGTGACAAGGGGGCTTATTTAAAGGGGAACCACCACCCCCCCTCCTCTATGATGGATGGGATTCACGCAGATCTGCAGGGGCGGTGTCCGGACATATGGCTGAGATGTCGGGGACAAAGCTGGACATGGGAGTCAGACTCAAGTCACTGAGCTGCACTGCTGATTGTCTACAAGAGGATTTCTAATTAATGGAAAATTTGGACGGTGGACGTGTCAAGAAAAATACTTTGGTGTGAATTGTAATTTTTTAGTATGAAAGAGAATCAACCCAAGGTAAAGTTCACACACATACACATGCTATGGCATGTTGAGGTGGCATTTCGGCTTGTTGTCGTGAGTTAAACGTAAAACACTAAATACACAATAAATTCAACCACGTGTCTTGGAGTGCCATCTGTTTGCCGGTTTCCACATAAACCCAACTATACACCAGAATGATTCGGTAGTTAGTACACCTTCAACCAGATGGGGGAGGACTACACAGTAAGACCATATGATGTATTGTAGCTTTGGGTTGCAATGGAAACCCGCAGACATGGTTTTTCCAGCTGTGTTGTCATTGTTTGTGTGTGCATGAACCTCCTCTCCTCGTATAAAACTCAACCTTCGGTTTTTGGTTCTCTGGTCCATGACCAGGCACTAAACAACTGATGTGTGTTGTTTTGACGGTGACAAAACTCGGGATTAGTTTACAAGGTTAGGGACACATTTTCTGGAAGTCCTTCCATGAAATGGTTCTGTTTAGATGTAGACACATTCAGTCATCCATTAACATCGAAATGGGGGTAATTTTGTAGACACTGGAGATATTATGGTTGCTTTAAGAGGGGTCCTCTGGTCCCAAAATTGTTTAATAATATGAAATAATAAAGCTTACATGAATGTTCCTCAGATAAGAAGAATGTTCCTCAGGTAAGGAGAATGTTCCTCAGGTAAGGAGAATGTTCCTCAGACAAGAAGAATGTTCCTCAGATAAGAAGAATGTTCCTCAGGTAAGGAGAATGTTCCTCAGGTAAGGAGAATGTTCCTCGGATAAGGAGAATGTTCCTCAGATAAGGAGAATGTTCCTCAGATAAGAAGAATGTTCCTCAGATAAGAAGAATGTTCCTCAGATAAGGACAATGTTCCTCAGGTAAGAAGAATGTTCCTCAGGTAAGAAGAATGTTCCTCGGGTAAGAAGAATGTTCCTCAGATAAGAATGTTCCTCAGGTAAGAAGAATGTTCCTCAGATAAGGAGAATGTTCCTCAGGTAAGGAGAATGTTCCTCAGATAAGAAGAATGTTCCTCAGATAAGAAGAATGTTCTTCAGGAAAGGAGAATGTTCCTCAGGTAAGGAGAATGTTCCTCAGGTAAGGAGAATGTTCCTCGGATAAGGAGAATGTTCCTCAGATAAGAAGAATGTTCCTCAGATAAGGAGAATGTGCCTCAGATAAGGAGAATGTGCCTCAGGTAAGAAGAATGTTCCTCAGGTAAGAAGAATGTTCCTCAGATAAGGACAATGTTCCTCAGGTAAGAAGAATGTTCCTCAGGTAAGAAGAATGTTCCTCGGGTAAGAAGAATGTTCCTCAGATAAGAATGTTCCTCAGGTAAGAAGAATGTTCCTCAGATAAGGAGAATGTTCCTCAGATAAGGAGAATGTTCCTCAGATAAGGAGAATGTTCCTCAGGTAAGAAGAATGTTCCTCAGATAAGGAGAACGGGAACTTTGAACTTCTTGTGCAACAACGTCGTGGAAATTATTCGGATGTTTAAAACCTAAACCCAGGTCAGTTTTGGTCGGTCAGTGCTTAAATGACTGGCTTCATCTTGTACAATCTGAGGTTTTGTTAGGGCTTCCAGGTTTGGAAGACATGGATACATGGACTGAACTGACAGTTCAACCACAACTAAGTCATGACTGAACCGGCTGCCACAAACACGCTGGTTTCTCTGCAAACGCCAGAAAAAAGAAACGATGAAGGATACGTGGCAAGGTGAACTCTCTTTGTAAGTGAGTCATTCGGTTTCGCGTGCCGAATAAAAACATTTTGATTTGTTGAGTTTTTCTTTCCCTCCTCAAGTCTTTGAACCTCCAAATCCATCTTTGATAATCAATGGCGTTTTTGGCTCCATCCGCATCTTTCGCCGGCATGTCCTTCAGGTGGGTGGAGGTCCATTAACGTATCTGAGCACCAGATGGAAGCTAGGCAGGAGTGTGTTGCTTCGATGGCATGGTGGCTGCAGGGGGCCCCAGACCGAGCAGGCCAGTAGGGTCAGAGCCGCAGCCAGGAGGAAGTAGAGGAAGGCTGAGGGGATCCAGGAGTGCAGGCCCCTACGGCCGGACGTCAAACTGTGGGAGGAGACAGAGGAGATGTTGGCAAGAGGTGGAACGAGAACTGAAAACTCCTATTTAAGGGCAAGAACTGCTACTTTAGTGATACTTTCAGTAAAAGTACTGATTAAAATAAATAAATAAATAAACCACACAACTAAGAGTAAATTAGTTTCTTAGTGAAAAACCATTTGAGCAATTACTTTTAGAATTACGTTCGTTTTAAAACTAAAAATATGAAATATTCTTTGGTTGACAACCCATATCATTCCAACCTGGACAAACGTACTGGATGAGCAAACCACATTTATTCTGACACTGTACATCTCCAGAAACACCCATTATCCCCAACACATGGACCTTTTTTAACCCAATTCTCCATCCATCCACCGGTCCTGGGTACGACGTTAAACTGCAACCGCCGGGTCGTCGGCGACTAAACCGGCACCCCCACTTCAACCCCTGGTTGTTGTGAGGAGGGTGTGTGGACACCCAGCAGGACTACAAACAAAACCTGTCATTGGGCGGATGAGTTCCTCTGTGAACCAACGGCCATCCATACCTGGAGAGGAGCTAGGGACCACCAGGTACTCCCCCTACTGACACACAATGATGACTCAACCTGTTGAGGTATCAGCTGTGCTCCTACGACCTCCATAGGTCATACGGAACTGATGATGATGATGATGATGATGATCCATCCATTATCCAAACGGCTTATCCTGCTCTCAGGATAGTGGGATGCTGGAGCCTATCCCAGCAGTCATTGGGCGGCAGGCGGGGAGACACCCTGGACAGGCCGCCAGTCCATCACAGGGCCACCACACACACATTCACACCTAGGGACAATGTAGTACGGCCGAGTCACCTGACCTACATGTCTTTGGACTGTGGGAGGAAACCGGAGCCCCCGGAGGAAACCCACGCGGACACGGGGAGAACATGCAAACTCCACACAGAGGACGACCCGGGACGACCCCCAAGGTTGGACTACCCCGGGGCTCGAACCCAGGACCTTCTTGCTGTGAGGCGACCACGCTAACCACTGTGCTGCACCTATTTAGCCTCTTGTAGGAAAAAAATAAATCCTGTAAAATGGGCCAAAACTTGCTAAAACATTTTAAAATGAGGGTGTTTTATGTCCTTGAATCTCCGTTTCTGCACTGCCTCCAGTATCTTTACATAAAACTCAACAGTTTCCCATCTGCCCGCTTTGCTTTGGGTCACTCTGGAAACGGCCTTCTACATTTTACCACTGGTGCTTTTTGTCAATTTTTATTGTTTTAATCGGTTTGCAGTCTTGGTGGATCGTCTTCACTTTTTTCCGCTCCTTCCAGTAAAATCACAAAGTGACATTTTATTATAAGTCAACTCCAAGTAAAAGCTGCTTTGATTTTATTCCTCTTTGAAAAGTAGAGGGACGATTTTACCCAAGTACCGTAAGATGCGTACGTGTAATTCACTACTTTCCACCTCTGGACGTCAGCTGGCGGCGTGTCTGGACGGCGCCACAGGGTCAGCGCCTCACAGCAAGTTAAACAGGGAACTGAACCACCAACCCCGCCAGCGTGCAACAGCCTACTTCCACACACAGAACCTGCGTATGACAGTGTTACCTAGCACTGGTTCAACCTGCGTGGGATAAACCCATATCCCCCATGAGTCTTGTTGGACCCGCGTCAGACCTGACCAGACCGGAGGACCTGTGTCGACCCATTCACACCGACCGTGCTCTCTTCCCAGATCGCTGCTTCGGTGTCAAATGAGTCTACATTTGGATTTTTCTCGGTGGGATTGAAAAACTTTTTGCAGATTGTTGTTCCTCTGCATGGACGCTCGGGGTCTCTCACCGTGTTTCTCTGTGGACGGGACCCTCGGCCTCGTGAAACCGGGGATTCTCTTCGTTGCACTGGAAAAAGGACAGAATAATACAGAGAAATGTTAAAGTCCAATCGAAACCAGTCATCAGATTTGACTTTTCATGCCTAAGACTCTTGATCAAGACATTATGAGACATTCATACCGATGACACATCTGACAGTAGAAACAATAACACATCTGACAGTAGAAACAATAACACATCTGACAGTAGAAACAATAACACATCTGACAGTAGAAACAATAACATATCTGACAGTAGAAACAGTAACACATCTGACAGTAGAAACAGTAACATATCTGACGGTAGAAACAGTAACATATCTGACGGTAGAAACAGTAACATATCTGATAGTAGAAACAGTAACATATCTGATAGTAGAAACAGTAACATATCTGACGGTAGAAACAGTAACATATCTGACGGTAGAAACAGTAACACATCTGATGGTAGAAACTAACATATCTGACAGTAGAAACAGTAACATATCTGACGGTAGAAACAGTAACACATCTGATGGTAGAAACTAACATATCTGATAGTAGAAACAGTAACATATCTGACAGTAGAAACAGTAACATATCTGACAGTAGAAACAGTAACATATCTGACAGTAGAAACAATAACACATCTGACAGTAGAAACAGTAACATATCTGACAGTAGAAACAATAACATATCTGACAGTAGAAACAGTAACATATCTGACAGTAGAAACAGTAACACATCTGACAGTAGAAACAGTAACACATCTGACAGTAGAAACAGTAACATATCTGACAGTAGAAACAATAACATATCTGACAGTAGAAACAGTAACATATCTGACAGTAGAAACAGTAACACATCTGACAGTAGAAACAGTAACATATCTGACAGTAGAAACTAACATATCTGACAGTAGAAACAATAACATATCTGACAGTAGAAACAGTAACATATCTGACAGTAGAAACAGTAACATATCTGACAGTAGAAACAGTAACATATCTGACAGTAGAAACAGTAACATATCTGACAGTAGAAACAGTAACACATCTGACAGTAGAAACAATAACACATCTGACAGTAGAAACAGTAACATATCTGACAGTAGAAACAATAACATATCTGACAGTAGAAACAATAACACGTCTGACAGTAGAAACAATAACACATCTGACAGTAGAAACAATAACACAACTGACAGTAGAAACAATAACATATCTGACAGTAGAAACAATAACATGTCTGACAGTAGAAACAATAACACATCTGACAGTAGAAACAATAACACATCTGACAGTAGAAACAATAACATATCTGACAGTAGAAACAGTAACACATCTGACAGTAGAAACATAACATATCTGACAGTAGAAACAGTAACACATCTGACAGTAGAAACAGTAACACATCTGACAGTAGAAACAGTAACACATCTGACAGTAGAAACATAACATATCTGACAGTAGAAACATAACATATCTGACAGTAGAAACAATAACATGTCTGACAGTAGAAACAATAACACATCTGACAGTAGAAACAATAACACAACTGACAGTAGAAACAATAACATATCTGACAGTAGAAACAATAACATGTCTGACAGTAGAAACAATAACACGTCTGACAGTAGAAACAATAACACATCTGACAGTAGAACCAGTAACACATCTGACAGTAGAAACAATAACATGTCTGACAGTAGAAACAATAACACGTCTGACAGTAGAACCAGTAACACATCTGACAGTAGAAACAATAACATGTCTGACAGTAGAAACAATAACACGTCTGACAGTAGAAACAATAACATGTCTGACAGTAGAAACAATAACACATCTGACAGTAGAAACAATAACACATCTGACAGTAGAACCAGTAACACATCTGACAGTAGAAACAATAACATGTCTGACAGTAGAAACAATAACACATCTGACAGTAGAACCAGTAACACATCTGACAGTAGAAACAATAACACATCTGACAGTAGAAACAATAACATGTCTGACAGTAGAAACAATAATTTTCGTTGTGTTTGCCGTGTTCCTGTTGCTTTGGCAGGAAAAAGAAAAGGTTGCCCAAAAGAAGCTGAACGATGGGGACCTCTATTAAAAAGAGAAAAAAATAAAGAAAAGTTCTACTTTTGTATTTGATTTTGTAAAGTATAACAACACAAACACGCTGTATGGACAGAGGGAGATTCCCAGAATGACACTGCTCCACATTACCACTCGTCCACCCCGCCACTCTTGACGTTCAGCTCGGGGACTCGTTAAACATCAATGGGGCGGGGCGTCCGGGTGGCGTGGCGGTCCATTCCGCTGCCTACCAATACGGGGATCGCCGGTTCGAATCCCCGTATTACCTCCAGTTTGGGGCGCCTGTTCTGGGGGGGGGGGATCCTCCTATGCCCTACGTCCCCCTGGGGAAACTCCTCACTGTCAGGTGAAAAGAAGCGGCTGGTGACTCCACATGTATGGGAGGAGGCACGTGGTAGTCTGCAGCCCTCCCCGGGTCAGCAGAGGGGGTGGAGCAGAGACCGGGACGGCTCAGAAGAGTGGGGTCAATTGGGGAGAAAAAAGGGGGAAAAGCTGGTTTCTAAACGACTGACTGACTGACACACACACACACACAGACACACACACACACACACTCCAGCTCACCTGAAGATGTGATGGATGCCTCACACTCATCCAATCAGAGCGGGAGTTGAGGTCATGTGACAGCACATGTGCACCATCATGGCAGTTGTCATGGAGAAGGGATGCTGCTTGATAGGGGTGGTCCATGCAGTTACCCTCAGAGTAGCCCTGAGAGACACACACAGACACACACACAGACACACACAGGACAGACTAGCTTAAAGCCAAAGTTACCCTCATCCAATATGACACCTAGCAAGGGCAACTTGTAAAGTAGGGAACTCCAGAGCGCCACCCTTTTACACACAGACGCACACTTTGACCGTGAAAAGGTACATTTCCTGCCCCTCTTTTTTGTGCAATTCATCATTCTCATTTAATCTGTCCCTTGCATGCAGTTCTCTCCCCCCCTCCTCCCCCCCTCTCTCTCCTTCAGCAGCCATTAAACCAACAGCTAACGCTATCTCCCTCCTGGAAGTCTTTCTCCCTCCCTCCATTACCGCCCACCGGCATCCTCCCCCCTCTCCTGCATCAATTCCTCTTCGTCGTTTGCTTCCTCATGACTCTGCATCCCTCGCTCTCTCCCTCCCTCCCTCCCTCCCTCCCTCTCTCTCTCCCTCCCTCCCTCCCTCTCTCTCTCGCTCTCTCCGACACTGCCTCTCAGTATTCATCCGTCACTGTTTACAGGACCAACCCAGACTGAGGACGCGTGACAGGGCCCGTTTGCACCTCAGTGTTTAGGCGACCTACAGGCATCTTAAGAAGAAAGGTATGGAAACACCCAGAGACCCCGGGAGGGAGGGAGAGAGACATTAGCAAGAGAGACAGAGAGAGCAAGCGAGCGAAAGAGAAAGACAGAGAGAGAGACAGACAGACAGACAGACAGACAGACAGACAGACAGACAGACAGACAGAAACACAGACAGAAAGAGAGAGACAGACAGACACAGACAGAGAGACAGACAGACAGAAAGAGACAGACAGACAGACACAGACAGACAGAGACAGAGAGAGAGACAGACAGAAAGAGACAGACAGACAGACAGAGAGAGAGAGACAGACAAACAGACAGAGAGAGCGAGCGAAAGAGACAGAGAAAGACAGACAGACAGAGAGAGAGAGACAGACAGACACAGAGACAGACAGACAGACACAGACAGACAGAGACAGACAAACAGACAGACAGACAAACAGAAAGAGAGCGAGAGACAGAGAGCGAGACAGACACAGAGAGAGACAGACAGAGAGAGACGGACAGACAGACAGACAGACAGACAGACAGACAGACAGACAGACAGACAAAGAGACAGACAGACAGACAAACAGAGACAGACAGACAGACAAACAGACAGACAGAAAGAGACAGACAGACAGACACAGACAGAGAGAAAGACAGACAGAAAGAGACAGACAGACAGACAGACACAGACAGACAGAGACAGAGAGAGAGACAGACAGACAAACAGACAGAGAGAGAGAGACAGACAAACAGACAGAGAGCGAGCGAAAGAGACAGAGAAAGACAGACAGACACAGAGAGAGAGAGACAGACAGACACAGAGACAGACAGACAGACACAGACAGACAAACAGACAGACAGACAAACAGAAAGAGAGCGAGAGACAGAGAGCGAGACAGACACAGAGAGAGACAGACAGAGAGAGACGGACAGACAGACAGACAAAGAGACAGACAGACAGACAAACAGAGACAGACAGACAGAAAGAGACAGAAAGACAGACAGACAAACAGACAGACAGAAAGAGACAGACAGACAGAGACAGACAAATGTCCCTCATCACCAACTGCAACTTCACAGTGCTGTCTGCACCGGAGGCTGACTCCTGGGTGGCTCCTGCAGCAAGTGGAGTTGAAAATATACCAAATAAGATATTAAAATCACCCAAATTATTTGTTATCTTATGCCAAGTATTTAAAACAGGGTTTGAATCTGGCAAAATACCATCTTAAATCTATTATGAATACAATACCAAAATCTCTTGGTGACGACCCGAGGCAGCCATTAAATTACAGAGGGATCAGCCCGGTGAGCACAGTTCACAAGCTGTTCTCCACTATATACTTCATGAGGCTCATGAGGTACCCCGAGAAAGAACGGCTCCTCGTAGAACAGCAAAATGGCTTTCTGTTTCTGGGGGGGGGGTCCCCTTTTTCTCCCTAGTTGTACTTGGCCAATCACCCCGCTCACCGAGCCGTCCCGGTCGCTGCTCCACCTCCTCCGCCGATCCGAGGAGGGCTGCGGACTACCACATGCCTCCTCCCATACATGGGGAGTCACCAGCCGCTTCTTTTCACCTGACGAGTTTCACCAGGGGGACGTAGTGTGTGGGAGGATCATGCTATTCCTCCCCAGTTGCCCTGCCCCCCAAATAGGTGCCCTGACCAACCAGAGGAGGCGCTAGTGCAGTGACCAGGACACATACCCACATCCGGCTCCCCACCTGCAGACACAGCCAATTGTGTCTGTAGGGACGCCCGACCAAGCCGGAGTTAACACAGGGATTCGAACCGGCGATCCCCGTGTTGGTAGGCAATGGAATAGACCGCTATGTCGCCCAAATGCAAAATGGGTTTCTTAAGTCATGGTCATGTCTTGATCACATCTTTGTGCTGTCTACAATTACAACAAATAGAATTAGGGAAAACAAGTCAAAAGGATCATTATCCACTGTCACAAGGCTTTTGGTGTGATCAGTAGGGATCTTTTAGCTTAGAGACTCGAGTGGGGGGTGAGTAGAAAATTCTAAAAGCTCTCTACAGCGACCCCATAGCATGTGTAAGATAGAACGAGTATCAAACAAACTGGTTCCAACAGCATGAGGGGTGAAACAAGGTGACCCTTTGTCCCCCACATTGTTTGCAATTTATATAAATTATTTGGCCAAAGAAATTAAATCCATAAATTGTGGACTAATGTGTGTAAGGGAAATGACAAGTATTCCTGAGTATGCAGACAGCATAGTTTTACCATCTCCATCCCAACACAAACTGCAGCAGATGCTCTCCTTTACTAATGAGTGGTGTAAAAAATGGAAACTATTAAAAGAAAAGAAAACTGAAATAATTCACTCTAGAAAACACTCATTTACCCACAGCACTTAACAGTTTAAAGTTGGATCTCATAAACTGAATCATGCACACTCATAAATATCTTGGTTTCTATGGCGATGGACGTGTGAATTTCACAAGGTGTGAAGGTTCTTGCTAAATTAGCAGGTAGAGGAATCACTGGTAAAAGTCAAAATTTGAAGGATCCATCCATCCATTCCATTAATCAAACCGCTTATCCTGCTCTCAGGGTCGCGGGCGGGGATGCTGGAGCCTATCCCAGCAGTCATTGGGCGGCAGGCGGGGAGACACCCTGGACAGGCTGCAAGGCCACATGACTTTCCAAGCAAACGCTAAACCGCTTCAAGCTTGTATGTGCCCTGTGCTTGATTATCCTGCCAGAGCTGGGGGCCTTAAACATATCTCTGTGTCCATCAGTGCAAAACAGTGTTAGAAGATATTTTCTGGTTGTGCACGAATATGCACCAAGTTTGGGTGCAGTGGGGGACATGGGATGGGAATCATGTGAGGCTTGTCAGAAGATATGTATAGCTCAGTTAAGGAATCAGTTACTCCATGTTTTTTTTTTAATTTTTAGATTTTGATATACTATTTTTGACATGGGGAGAACATGCAAACTCCACACAGAGGATGACCTGAGACGACCCCCAAGGTTGGACTATCCCGGGGCTCGAACCCAGGACCTTCTCTGCCAGTGTGCCGGCAATACGGAAGAACGTAGGTTGACGAGAGAAATATTTATCTGGCATAAACAAATCCTTGGTTCTTGGTCTAAAGATACGTGCACGTTGTTCTGCAACTCTGGGTTTGGTGAGGCTCTTTTTTAAAAATAATTAAAAGCTAAACATTGGTTTGTTTAGAGAACCTGCGTTTGCCAAGGTCAACGGGCAGTGAGCTGATGATATATGGACGAAACAACAACCACGTATTTCCATGTTGATAAGAACTGAATATTGAGCAGAGAATTATTTATGTGCCCTGCTGGGAGCTGGTACTATGTTATCTCTGACTGGTGAAACTGGACGGAAGGTGTTTATTCATTTAGGATATTTATTTATTTGTTTTTGGATGTTTCCCCTTTTTTCCCCCCAATTGTACTTGGCTAATCAACCCACTCGTCTGAGTCGTCCCGGTCTCTGCTCGACCCCCCTCTGCCGATCCGGGGAGGGCTGCAGACTACCACATGCCTCCTCCCATACATGTGGAGTCACCAGCCGCTTCTTTTCACCTGACAGTGAGGAGTTTCACCAGGGGGATACAGCACGTGGGAGGATCACGCTATCCCCCCCCCCCCCGAACAGGCGCCCTGACCAACCAGAGGAGGCGCTAGAGCAGCGACCAGGACACATACCCACATCCGGCTTCCCACCCGTAAACACGGCCAATTGCGTCTGTAGGGATGCCCGACCAAGCCGGAGGTAACACGGGGATTCGAACCGGTGATCCCTGTGTTGGTAGGCAATGGAATAGACCGCCACGCCACCCGGATTTGTTTTTGTGTTTATGTTTGTCCCTAACTGACTGCTGAAATAAGTCATCGTTATTACATTTTCAATAAATTACTTAAATTTGACCGTATGGCCTCAGTGTGGTACGTTTAAAAAACATGGTGGTTATATCACACGTGATACAGCACCACATGTATGGGAGGAGGCATGTGGTAGTCTGCAGCCCTCCCCGGATCAGCAGAGGGGGCGGAGCAGAGGCCGGGACGCCTCGGAAGAGTCGGGTAGCTGGCCAGTTATAATTGGGGAGAAAAAACAAAATCACTACGTGGCAGAAGGGGCTGAAGGGTACTTTTTAACAACAGCTTGAATTTCCTCGCCTGCAGAAAACCTCCAGAATCAGCATTTCTGACCCCGTTGGCTGTTGGGTGACGTATGGTACCTGCGTGTAGCATAGCTGACTAACTTTACTCATCCTGTCCACAACGCATTCATCGTTGACGTAACTCCTGGGGGAGGCAGAATGCTGCCACACCGTTGACTTCAGGGGAGCAGGAGGATTTTCCAGCTCTGTGGTTTCTCCGTCATCTACGACTCTGGAGGTGCCACGGTGTCTCCAAAAGTGCAGCCGCAGGTTACCGGTAGGCCACGATGTGTCGTCTTGGAGCTTTGTTCTCTTTCTCCAGACGGATGCTCGATGCTGGCGGCACGGTGGCGCGGTGGTTAGCGCAGTCGCCTCACAGCAAGAAGGTTCTGGGTTCGAGCCCCGGGGTAGTCCAACCTTGGGGGGGGGGTGGTCCCGGGTCATCCTCTGTGTGGAGTTTGCATGTTCTCCCTGTGTCTGGGTGGGTTTCCGGTTTCCTCCCACAGTCCAAAGACATGTAGGTCAGGTGACTCGGCCGTACTAGATTGTCCCTAGGTGTGTTTGTGTGTGGGCCCTGTGATGGCCTGTCCAGGGTGTCTCCCCGCCTGCCGCCCAATGACTGCTGGGATAGGCCCCAGCATCCCCACGACCCTGACAGCAGGACAAGCGGTTCAGATAATGGATGGATGGATGGTTGGATGGAGGGTGCTTGGTGCACATAATCAGGCGCGGTTGGAGAAAAAAGATATATTGGGAGAGCGGCCAACCCTGCTTTTGATTCTGAAGGTTTACATTGGGAGGTCATTGTGGCTGATTTTTGATTTAGAACAAAACATCGTGACACCCCTCCTTGTCCAGACCGACCCAACTCCGACCGTCAACGCAGGACTGAGGAATCAACGGCCATTTTGAAATCCATATATTTAAGATATTTCACTCACGCTCTAATCCAGAATTACCAACAATAAAAACGAGAGGAAAATGAGCATCGGTTGCTAGGTAACCACTTTTGAAAAGCAACTGGGGATATTATAGTTAATAGTGAGAGTCCTAAAATCATCCATTGACCACAGAATGACCACGTAAGGGAGAACGCCTGCCTTTGGTGCAAAACTCAATTAGAAATCCGTGTTCAGTCATTTCTAATGCAGGAACGAACAGCTCAGCAGCGTGCTTTTAATTCTCACCTCTCTGTCCGTCTGCACAGCTTTGGAACAGGAAGTCCTTCTCTGCGACAGGGCGGGGCTCTGGACACCTAGCCAGGCGCTCACGCGGCCGTGGTCGAAGCTAAATGGCTGGCTGCTTGGCTGTGCGTTAGGAGTAGAGGTTGTCCACCGGTCCCTCGAGAGCCGACTCCCACCTTCCTGAGGGACGACAAGCAGGAAGGTGTTGGGATGGGTGGGCTCAGGCCAACCCTCCGGCAGCTGAAGAAAACAGAAACAAAATGTGAAATACAACACATAAAGATTCCTGTCACAGAGGTACAAAGCTGATGAAGATATGGGAGAGAGTAGTAGAAGCTAGGTGAAGAGCAGGGCTTAATCTGTGCTGGAGCAAGCCGGAGCATGCTCCGGGACCTCCCAGATTTGGACCGGCACCTATTTGATTGGCTCTGCCACCTCGTTCATCACCATAAAAATCTGTAAGAACCTTTTCTCTTATCCAAAGGAGTTGAATCAAGTGCAACTGGACTTGGTATATATCCGTGAAGACGTTGCACCTCTCATCCAAGAGGCTTCCTCAGTTCATGCCTTCCTGACTAGACCAAACTAGTCTGACTGGCTGGTGATGAGACTCAGAACTTCTGAGTCATAAATTCTCATAAACTCTGAGTCTCATCAGCAGCCAGTCACACTAGCTTGGTCTAGTCAGGAAGGCACCAACTGAGGAAGCCTCTTGGATGAGAGGCGAAACGTCTTCACGGATATATACCAAGTCCAGTTGCACTTGATCCAACTCCTTTGGATAACCATGACCTGGATGAATGAGAACATTCACAGACACTTTTCTCTAACCTTTAGTGTTATCTGTTCTGTCACTCTATTATTTCCCATTGACGTTTTTCGTAAATCGCTTGTTTGCCTACGTTTGATGCATTTCAAATCGGCTAATTTTTTTAAAGAGAGAGAGAGAGAGAGAGAGAGAGACAGAGAGACAGAGAGAAGAGAGACGTCAGTCACTCAAGTCACGCAGTGCACGCCACGTCACAGGAGCTGACATTACCGCCATATCAGACTCACAACAACTAGCCGCCTACTCCATCAAAAGCCATTGATTAAAAAATGTCAAAAAGACAGTCAGATGAGTTTAGCTTTTTCAGACCAGCAGGGAAGGGCACAGCACAGCACAGCAGCAGCTAGCTAGCACAAGCCTGACAGCACCTGCCACTAGCAAACACGAGGAGCAGGAGGAAAAAGAGGAGGGGAACGAGCCGGAGGGCTCCTCTACATACAGGATGAGCCAGCGGTAGAACCTTGGACCAGAGGGCGTTTTGCGGAAGCCTGGCAAGGAATCTGGAGAAATGTATGCTAACACGAGGGAAATAGCGAACAGGATACAACGAGTTAACTGATGATTTAAAAGTACTCTCCCCACAGTATTGGTCGGACGACCTTGGGGCACCGTTTGGGGGAGATGAAGTCGAAAGACTCTGCCAGCAGTTTAGAATCGGTTGCGCACGGAATGTCATCCGGGCATATAGGGAAAACAGGGACAATGGTGGGACATTTGTCCCAGATGGACTGAAAGACCTCTCGGCAGCAGTGAACACTGTCCCCATCTCAAGTGCAGAGTGTGAGAGGGGCTTTTCCCAGATGAACCTACTCTGCACCGCCAACAGGTCGTCTCTTCACACATCCACCATCTCCACGCTACTCTTCCTTTGCCTTGCTGGACCATCGCTCACCCTGACCAACCCCATTCCATATGTGAGGTCATGGATTACTAAAGGACACAAAACTGCACAGGACACTGGGAGTAAAGTAAGAAGCAGGGAGGAGGAGGCTGAAGGCTCTACTGATGTTTTGTGGGCTGTTTTGGACAAATGAATAAGAGGTACTTTTTAAAAATTATTTTCTGCAGTGTTATTAACTCAGCCTTATAGTTTTGGGCTGGTGATCAGTGTGTCGGGTCAGATTGTGCAGTTCAGGCGCCGTAGCCTGTATGCGTTGTATGCTGGCAAGTTGTTTGATGTTTTTCGTCTAAACATCTGAAAGTTTCTTTAGCTCGGCATTAACTTGGCGAACTTTGCTACTGTGCATGTGTCTACTGCCTCGTTGTCACATCAGGCGAGGCTAGGCTCGTCTGTTTAATAAAAGCAACAATAAAATTATTGGTCGAAAAGCACGTGACTATTGCGTAGCTGTTTCAGCATAATGAAAAGCACTGTTTTGTGCATTTTTAAAATGTGTTCTGTGACTTTTTTTTCTCTCACCCCTAACCTGCCGGAGCAGCACCCTCTCAGTGCTCTGGGACCTCCTCATTTACAAATTAAGCACTGGTTGAGAGGAGAGGTGATGATCAGCGAGCAGCAGTATGGTTTCATGCCAGGAAAGATCACCACAGATGTGATGTTTGCTTTGAGAGTGTTGATGGAGAAGTATAGAGAAGACCAGAAGGAGTTACGTTGTGTCTGTAGATTTAGAGAAAGCATATGACAGGGTGCCGAGAGAGGAGGTGTGGTATTGTATGAGGAAGTTGGGAGTTGCAGAGGAGTATGTAGGAGTGGTGCAGGATATGTATGAGGGCAGTGGTGAGGTGTGCAGTAGAAGTGACAGATGGGTTCAAGGTGGAGGTGGGATTACATCAAGGATCGGCTCTGAGCCCTTTCTGGTTTTCAATGGTGATGGGCAGGTTGACAGACGAGATCAGGCAGGAGTCTCCGTGGACTATGATGTTTGCAGATGACATTGTGATTTATAGTGAGAATAGGGAGCAGGTTGAGGAGAGCTTGGAGAAGTGGAGGTATGCACTGGAGGGAAGCAGAATCATAATAGGAGCAAGACAGAATACATACGCATGAATGAGAGAGGACAGCAGAACGGTGAGGATGCGTTCAAACCTCGAAACACGCTGCACCAGAAATTGGTCCACCCCAAGGATGGGGTCCCCCGGCACAAACAGAGTAATATGGTGTACGCTGTTAAGTGCCAGGAGGATTGCCGTGACTTGTACATTGGGGAAACCAAACCAACGCTGGCTAAGAGGATGACACAACACAGGAGAGTGAACATGTCAGGCCAGGACTCCACAGTCTACACCATCTACAGGCCAGGACTCCACAGTCTACACCATCTACAGGCCAGTGGCCACTCTTTCAAGGATGAGGATGTGCACATCCTTGATAGGGAGGAATGCTGGTTTGAACGGGGAGTCAAAGAGGCCGACTATGTGAGGAGGGAACGACCATCCCTGAACTGAGGGGGAGGGGGGGACTAAGAGTACATCTGTCACCATCTTACAATGCTGTGATTGCAGCAATCCCTAATCCTCTATGAATAATACACATAAGCAATAGTCGAATCCACATTTGCATATGAAACTGGTCATCGTTTTCGGTCATTAGGCACTGTACTGTACTGTATTGTTTATAAGGGTGGGATACCTGCAGTCAGTTTAGACCAAAGAGGTCACTTAGATGATGAATCATATCTGTCAATAAATTCTGTGTCCAGATGAACTGATTCAACCTTGTTTGATTTTATTACCAGGATTGATGAGCATGCACCAAGACAAGTCTTGGCGTGGTCATCGTGCTGCACTCCCTCCCATCCAGTGCAAATGCTAATTGTGCATCTGTACAACAGGTTTATGTGAATCTAGGTGATATCATTCCTTACTTGTATCATTCACTACCATTTCCATGCCTGTTCACATCGACTGTCACTTTTCACTTATACTCTCTTCTCTTCAACGACCTGCGGTGTGAAATCTGACTTCCACCATGAATACTGCTCATGCTCGGCTCAGCACTCATCCCACAGCCTCGTGTTCTGTCATTTCTTTATTTTCTTTAATTATTGCACATGGTATTTACCTGTATACATGTGTGACCAAGACCAACGTACCAAGTCAGATGCAGGGATGCAACGGGGGGGGGGGGGTGGATATGCAGAGAGTGAAATGCACTCAGGCACTGCATCAGCGGGGGCGCCAAAAGACCGTACGCAACAAAACGTAAGAAATATGATACGTGACTATATATTCTAATCCAAAATTCTCATGTAACTAATAAATATTAAACTTTTAAAAAACAAATGGGCCTATAACCAGAATTATTTACTGTACACTGCACTTTTGGCGCCCCCGCTGATGCGGCGCCTGTGTGCATTGCACCCTCTGCACCCCCCCTCATTGCACCCCTGCAGCCCCCCTCATTGCACCCTCCCCTCGTTGCACCCCTGGACCCTCCGCTCATTGCACCCCTGCAGCCCCCCTCATTGCACCCTCCCCTCATTGCACCCTCTCCTCGTTGCGCCCCTGGTCAGATTCCTTGTATGCGAACATACGTGGACATTAAAAACCGAGCTGTGATGAGCTCGTCTTGTTTGAAGTGTAGTACACACACACACACACATACACAGTTCCATACAGGATGATTGACAGCTACACAACAGGGAGGAGATTGAACACGTGCAGGAGGAAGAGGAGTCTCCATAGACGGACTATTATACAGCGATAAACAAAGGACAACGAGGAGACACCGAGGAGACAATAAGGAGACAACGAGGAGACAACAAGGAGACACCGAGGAGACACCGAGGGGAGGACTCCAGGAGATAATGGAGTGTTATTTATCGTCACCGCCACTCAGGAAATGAGCAGTTTATGAGGCGGGCCTAACTCGCCAAAGGATGAGGAATAAGAGCAGGACTGAAGAGGACGGAAGTTGAAGAACTCCGTCTCGGACAAGTGCAAAAAAAAAAATCAATCTGGGTCTTAAATCAAGACACGGTCCCAGCACCACCCTCACCCTCTCACCAAACCAGGTGAGAAATTCCTCCACTCCACAAAACACAACATTAAAACAAAGGTTTAGATCAACACACTCTTTCACACATTATACATCTACAAGGCAGCCACGTTCTTTACTTATGGGAATTATATTTTTGAGATGGCAGCCGTGCTCTTTATTCAGAAAACATTAGGGACAAAAATGAAGGTTGAATTATCCAACAAGTCCAGGAGGATGCTGGTCCTGGCCGTGGACCAACAGACCAACTCTTTACCCTTGTAGAAGTGCTGAGGGGCTCATGGGAGTTCGACAAGCCAGTCTACATGTGTTTTGTGGACTTTTGGAAGGCTTACGACCGTGTACCCCGGGGCACTTACTCTGTGGGGGGGGGGGGTACTGCGGGAGTATGGGGTACCGGGGCAGTTGCTACAAGCCATCCGGTCCTTGTATCACCAAAGTGAGAGCTGTGTCCACATTCTCGGCACCAAGTCAAACGGGTTTTCGGTGGGTGTTGGACTCTGGCAAGGTTGTCCCTTGTCTCCAACTCTGTTTGTGATATTAATGGACAGGATCTCAAGGCGCAGCCAAGGTGAGGAGTGTGTCCGTTTTGGGAACCTCAGAACTGCATCTCTGCTCTTCTCAGATGATGTGGTTTTGTTGGCTTCATCAGAACGTGACCTCCAGCTCACTGGGACGGTTTGCAGCCGGGTGTGAAATGGCCGGGATGAGAGTCAGCACCTCCAAGTCTGAGGCCATGGGGGGGGGGGGTTGTGTAACGATCATGAATCAGTAGACTCACTAGCCAGTTGGCTAACGGGTCGGACCCTTCCCAGACAGCAAAATAAAACTGGATCCGCCCCAGTGTTTTTTTGCACAACGGGCCGATACTTTAGGAGGCCACACTGGCCAGAGGAGCGGGGCGGTGTAGGAGCGGATGCGATTGATCTGCCGGAATCGGTGCAGAGGCAGGGGGGCGGTCTATGGGCGGGTGTGATTCCTATGCGGATCTGCTGGACTGTGGGAGGATCCAGCCCGGTGTCAGGTGCTATGAGGCTTTAGTCGACTGGTTAACGTATTCACCCGTGATGTGGAAGACCTGGGCTCATGTCCCGGCTGCCCCCCGAATTCGCTACAATATTTTCAAATACAAATAAATATCTTGCAAACTTCAAAAATACATTTTTTTTGGAGGGGGGGGGTTTGTTTTTCTAATTAAACCTGACGGCTGTAGGACTCACCGAGTCTGCTTCCTGGTTGGTGACGTCATGAGGGAGGTCAGACTGAGAGTTGAAGGAACTGATGCAGCTCCACCTCTTCCTGCCATCCCTGCAATATGGCTGGTCTGGGTAACACACACCTGCACGCACACACAGACACACACCTTCACGTCAGCTGAGGTAGCGTTAAGCCTCGACGCCTCCACATGACATGAAACAGCATTTCACCTCCTACTCAATGTATTTACCTGCTCCTCCCTCTGTTAAAAACATCACACTGCGTTTGTAGTTTACATGAGGAGAATCCCCCCCCCCCTTTCTCTCCCAATTGTATTTGGCCAATTACCCCACTCTTCCGAGCCGTCCCGGTCTCTGCTCCACCCCCTCTGCTGATCCGGGGAGGGCTGCAGACTACCACATGCCTCCTCCCATACATGTGGAGTCACCAGCCGCTTCTTTTCACCTGACAGTGAGGAGTTTCACCAGGGGGACGTAGCGCATGGGAGGATCACGCTATTCCCCCCCAGTTCCCCCTCCCCTTCCCCCCGAACAGGTGCCCCGACCGACCAGAGGAGGCGCTAGTGTCCCACCCGCAGAGAAAGCCAATTGTGTCTGCAGGGAAGCCCGACAAAGCCAGAGGTAACACGGGGATTCGAACCACCGATTCCCGTGTTGGTAGGCAACAGAATAGTTCGCCATGCTGCCCGGATGTCCAGCGCATTGGTAATTTACATATGAGAAGAATATTATTAGACGTCTTTGTCCTAATGCAGCTCATTTGGAAGATGTGGCTGGGCAGTCCACCCCAGAGTTTACTGGTATCTTACTTTAAGACAGCTTATGGGATACGCAGTGCTCTCATAATTAATAATCATAACGAATAATCATAAGAAATAATCATAAGGAATAATCATAAGAAACAATCACAATGAATAATCATAATAAATAATCATAACGAATAATCATAACGAATAATCACAATGAATAATCATAAGAGATAATCATAATGAACAATCATAAACAATCATAAGAAATAATCAAGAAATAATCATAATGAATAATCATAAGAAACAATCATAATGAATAATCACAATGAATAATCATAAGAAACGATCATAAGGAATAATCATAAATAATCATAATGAATAATAATAAGAAACAATCATAATGAATAATCATAAGAAACAATCAATGAATAATCATAAGAAATTATCATATGAATAATCATAATGAATAATCACAAGAAACAATCATAATGAATAATCATGAGAAATTATCATAATAAATAATCAATGAATAATCATGAGAAGTTATCATAATGAATAATCATAATGAATAATCATGAGAAATGATCATAATGAATAATCATGAGAAATTATCATAATAAATAATCAATGAATAGTCATGAGAAATTATCATAATGAATAATCATAATGAATAATCATGAGAAATGATCATAATGAATAATCATGAGAAATGATACATTTAATGATGAAGAGTTTCTCTTTTCAGAAGTGAGATCCCAGATCAGTGTGGATCAGAGGGTTTTCTGCTGAGGCTCCGGTGTTTCAGGACGACCTACCGGTGTTGGCGCTGAAGTAGGACGAGTCGGCCTCGTCATGTGACATGGAGCCCCCGATGTCGACGGAGGGGTCCCACTCCAGCCCCAGGGGCTCATGGGTAGCGGGGGGCGAGGAGTGTCTGGAGGAAGAGGTGGACTTTGGTGATTGGTGGAGCTCCTCTGGAAAGAGAGAGGTTTGGATTGATTGGCTAATTTTTCTTATTGATCCCTAATTGGGGAAGCCAGTGAAGATGACCAGCGGCGCCACACCGGTCACGTGTCCGGACTCACAATGAAACACATCAGATGAACAAACACACACAGGGCACCTGACTGACACATGTCCATCATGTCTCACAAACAAGCACTGTAAAACCACACAAGGGAGGAAAATACCACCACTTTCTTTCTTTGTAAATGTAAGGGCAATGATAATTTAAATAAACAAATAATAATTTATAATAATAATGATAATTTAAATACATCTAAAGGTAAATAATAATTTATATAAATACATTTATAATAATAATAATGAATCATAATTTAAATAAGTTTAAAAGGTAAATAATATTTAAATACAGCAATAACTTATAACAATAATAATGAAAAATAATTTGAATGAATTTAAAACTTAAATAATAATAATTGTAAGTGTAACCTGATGTAAGGAACACATGATTTTTTTAATTTAATTTTTAATTCAAGTGTGGTTTCTTGTTTTTTTTGTGGGGGGGGGGTATTTTCCCCCCATTTTCTCCCCAATTGTCCTTGGGCAATTACCCCACTCTTCCGAGCCGTCCCGGTCGCTGCTCCACCCCCTCTGCTGATCTCCGGAGGGCTGCAGACTACCACATGCCTCCTCCCATACATGTGGAGTCACCAGCCACTTCTTTTCACCTGACAGTGAGGAGTTTCACTAGGGGGACGTAGCGCGTGGGAGGATCACGCTATCCCCCCCCCTCGAGCTGGCGCCCCGACCGGCCAGAGGAGGCGCTAGTGCAGCAACCAGGACACATACCCACATCCGGCTTTGAACCTTCAAACACAGCCAATTGTGTCTGTAGGGACGCCTGACGAAGCCGGAAGTAACATTGGGATTCGAACCTGCGATCCCCGTGTTGGTAGGCAATGGATTAGACCGCTATACTACCCAGACGCCCCAACAAGACTGCTCTCTAACGGTGCAGATTGTTTCCTAGCAAAGCATGTTAGCTTCATAACGTGTGGTGACTCATAACGTGTGGTGGCCCATAACATCTGGTGGCTCATAACATTTGGTGGCTCATAACGTGTGGTGACTCATAACGTGTGGTGACTCATAACGTGTGGTGACTCATAACATGTTATGGCTCATAACATGTTGTGGCTCATAACATGTGGTGACTCATAACATGTGGTGGCTCATAACATGTGGTGGCTCATAACATGTGGTGGCTCATAACGTGTGGTGGCTCATAACGTGTGCTGTCTCATAACATGTGATGGCTAATGACATGTGGTGGCTCATAACATGTTGTGGCCCATAACATGTGGTGACTCATAACATGTGGTGGCTAATGACATGTGGTGGCTCATAACATGTGGTGGCCCATAACATGTGGTGGCTCATAACATGTGGTGGCTCATAACATGTGGTGACTCATAACGTGTGGTGGCTAATGACATGTGGTGGCTCATAACATGTGGTGGCCCATAACATGTGGTGGCTCATAACATGTGGTGGCCCATAACATGTGGTGGCTCATAACATGTGGTGGCTCATAACATGTGGTGACCCATAATATGTGGTGGCTCATAACATGTTGTGGCTCATAACGTGTGGTGGCTCATAACATGTGGTGACTCATAACGTGTTGTGGCTCATAACGTGTGGTGACTCATAACGTGTGGTGTCTCATAACATGTTGTGGCTCATAACATGTGGTGACTCATAACATCTGGTGGCTCATAACGTGTGGTGACTCATAACGTGTGGTGACTCATAACGTGTGGTGACTCATAACGTGTGGTGGCTCATAACGTGTGGTGACTCATAACATGTGGTGGCTCATAACATGTGGTGACTCATAACATGTGGTGGCTCATAACATGTGATGACTCATAACATGCGGTGGCTCATAACATGTGGTGACTCATAACATGCGGTGGCTCATAACATGCGGTGACTCATAACATGCGGTGGCTCATAACATGCGATGGCTCATAACATGCGGTGGCTCATAACGTGCGGTGACTCATAACGTGTGGTGACTCATAACGTGTGGTGGCTCATAACATCTGGTGGCTCATAACATGTGGTGACTCATAACATGTGGTGACTCATAACATGTGGTGACTCATAACATGTGGTGACTCATAACATGCGGTGGCTCATAACATGTGGCGACTCATAACACGTGGTGGCCCATAACGTGTGGTGGCCCATAACATGGGGTGGCTCATAACATGGGGTGGCTCATAACATGTGGTGGCTCATAACATGTGGTGGCTCATAACATGTGGTGACTCATAACATGTGGTGGCCCATAACATGTGGTGGCTCATAACATGTGGCGACTCATAACATGTGGTGGCTCATAACATGTGGTGACTCATAACATGTGGTGGCTCATGATGTCTGACCGAGCTCCGGGGTCGATCGGCAGTGGGCAGCAGCATCCTGAGGGGGCTTATTACACACTGCCTCGTCTTCAACCAGAGACTCGGACGGACAGCCGGAGTCTGGACCCTGAGACAGAATACAGTCATCCTCAAACACCTTGGAGAGACAGACAGACAGACACACAAAGAGACAAGATACAGACAGACAGAGAGACCACCATACAGAGAGACACACACAGACAGACAGAGACACAGAGAGACATATAGGCACGGAGAG
This sequence comes from Lampris incognitus, assembly GCF_029633865.1. Classification (NCBI taxonomy): domain Eukaryota; kingdom Metazoa; phylum Chordata; class Actinopteri; order Lampriformes; family Lampridae; genus Lampris; species Lampris incognitus. The sequence goes on along the minus strand of NC_079217.1, from coordinate 63,947,696 downwards.
AGAGATCAAGACAGACAAAAACAGAAAGAGACTATAAATGATACACAGTAACACTGCAATTTAGTTGACTATTTATTTTTTTCAGTTGCCATTTTATTATTTTGTGTTGTTTTTCAGCCAACAGCTTTCTTTTGATGTTTATGTGTTGTGTTGTTGGTGTGTTGATGTTAATGTGGTGTGTTGAAATCTGTCTTCCTTGTTGTGAGTCGGGGAGATTCGTTACATTTCAAGAGTTTTTATTCTTGTTTGAACAGTGTTGTGTTTTTGTTTCAAGGCAAAAGAATAAATAGTGAGGAAGACCGGAGCACAGGGGCGAAAAGATAAACAGTGAGGAAGAGCAGAGCAGAGGAGAGAAATGAATGAACAGCGAGGAAGAACAGAGGAGAGAAAAAAGTAAACAGTGAGGAAGAGCAGAGCAGAGGAGAGAAAAGATAAACAGTGAGGAAGAGCAGAGGAGAGGAGAGAAAAGATAAACATTGAGGAAGAGCAGAGGAGAGGAGAGAAAAGATAAACAGTGAGGAAGAGTTGAGCAGAGGAGAGAAAAGATAAACATTGAGGAAGAGCAGAGGAGAGGAGAGAAAAGATAAACAGTGAGGAAGAGTGGAGCAGAGGAGACAAAAGAAACTGAGGAAGAGCGGAGCAGAGGAGAGAAAAGAGTAAACAGTGAGGAAGAGTGGAGCAGAGGAGACAAAAGAATAAACAGCGAGGAAGAGCGGAGCAGAGGAGAGAAAAGATAAACAGTGAGGAAGAGTGGAGTAGAGGAGAGAAAATATAAACAGTGAGGAAGAGCAGAGCAGAACAGAACAGAGAAAATAATAAACAGTGAGGAAGAGTTGAGCAGAGGAGAGAAAAGATAAACAGTGAGGAAGAGCAGAGGAGAGAAAAAAATAAACTGCGAGGAAGAGCGGAGCAGAGGAGAGAACAGATAAACAGTGAGGAAGAGCGGAGCAGAGGACAGAAAAGAATAAACAGTGAGGAAGGGTGGAGCAGAGGAGAGAAAAGAATAAACAGCGAGGAAGAGTGGAGCAGAGGAGAGAAAAGATAAACAGTGAGGAAGAGTGGAGCAGAGGAGAGAAAAGAGTAAACAGTGAGGAAGAGCAGAGCAGAGGAGAGAAAAGAGTAAACAGTGAGGAAGAGCAGAGCAGAGGAGAGAAAAGAATAAACAGCGAGGAAGAGCAGAGCAGAGGAGAGAAAAGAATAAACAGCGAGGAAGAGCAGAGCAGAGGAGAGAAAAGAGTCAACAGTGAGGAAGAGCAGAGCAGAGGAGAGAAAAGAATAAACAGCGAGGAAGAGCAGAGCAGAGAGAAAAGAGTCAACAGTGAGGAAGAGCAGAGCAGAGGAGAGAAAAGAGTCAACAGTGAGGAAGAGCAGAGCAGAACAGATAAAATAATAAACAGTGAGGAAGAGTTGAGCAGAGGAGAGAAATTAATGAACAGCGAGGAAGAGCAGAATGGAGGAGAGAAAAGAGTAAACAGTGAGGAAGAGCGGAGCAGAGGAGAGAAAAGATAAACAGTGAGGAAGAGCAGAGGAGAGAAAAGAATAAACAGCAAGGAAAAGCAGAGCAGAGGAGAGAAATGAATGAACAGCGAGGAAGAGCAGAGCAGAGGAGGGAAAAGATAAAACAGTGAGGAAGAGCAGAGCAGAGGAGAGAACTGAATGAACAGTGAGGAAGAGTGGAGCAGAGGAGAGAAAAGGGAGAAGAGGAGGAATGAAAAGGAGGAACAAAGGTCAGGAAACAGGAAGTCAGCTGGAGACTTTATTAAGTAGAATAACAATCAAATCTCCAGGAAGATCAGAGGTGGCTGGTTGTACAGGCTTGTGTGTGTGTGTGTGTGTGTGTGTGTGTGTGTGTGTGTACCAGTCTCATGCTGAGCAGCCTGGTGTGCAGCCTTGCGATGCGGTTGAACACCTGGCTGCAGTTCAGCATCAGCTCCAGCAGGTGGCTTTCGATGTCCTGGGCGTCCGACGGCTCGCCCCGCTGGATCAGCACCTCGCCGCGCTCCAGCAGGACGCTCACGTGACCCGAGATCACACACACAGACGCCTGGAAGGCCTGGAGACACACACACACACACACACACACACACACACACACACACACAAACAATTTATTTCCGAGTGTGTTCCAATGTCTTCCCTGTTTTTCCCCAATTGTACCCGACCAATTACCCCACTCTTCCGAGCCGTCCCGGTCTCTGTTCCGCCCCCTCCGCTGATCCGGGGGAGGGCTGCAGACTACCACATGCCTCCTCCCATACATGTGGAGTCACCAGCCGCTTCTTTTCACCTGACAGTGAGGAGTTTCACCAGGGGGACGTAGCGCGTGAGAGGATCACGCTATTCCCCCCAGTTCCCCTCCCCCCCCGAACAGGTGCCCCGACCAACCAGAGGAGGCGCTAGTGCAGCGACCAGGACACATCCGGCTTCCCACCCGCAGACACGGCCAATTGTGTCTGTAGGGACGCCCGACCAAGCCGGAGGTAACACGGAGACTCGAACCGGCGAACCCCGTGTTGGTAGGCAACAGAATAGACCGCTACGCTACCTGGACACCCCATGTCTTTTCTCCCATTTTAATGAAAATAATAGCAAATATGAAACATGCACTGAAAATAAACCACACACACACACACACACACACACACACACACACACACACACACCTACCTGAAGTTCTCGTATCTTGTCACAGGAGTTTCCTGTCAGGTGCTCCAGTTCTGTCAGACGGACGTCCAGATCAGCCAACCACAGAGCTAGCTCCTCCCTCTCCACATCGAACCCCTCCCTCTCTGTGACAAAATGCTGAGAGAGAGAGAGAGAGAGAGAGAGAGATTACCCATATCTCTCTATATACATGGTACTGTATCTATGTGAAGGTGGTGGATGGACAGTGGCTCATCTGACCATTCACAGTGAGATCACTCTCAGACATACACAACTCCAAACATCAACTACTTTATATTTTTTGCCAAATTTTCACATTAGGCAGTTCACATTGGGCACTCTGTGTGGGGTACTGTGGGAGTATGGGGTACCGGGGCAGTTACTACAAGCTGTGCCCATATTCTCGGCACCAAGTCAAACATGTTTTCGGTGGGTGTCGGACTACGGCAAGGTTGTCCCTTGTCTCCAACTCCGTTTGTGATATTCACGGACAGGATCTCAAGGAGCAGCCAAGGTGAGGAGTGTGTCCGTTTTGGGAACCTCAGAATTGCATCTCTGCTCTTCGCAGATGATGTGGTTTTGTTGGCTCCATCAGAACGCGACCCCCGGCACGCACTGGGACGGTTTGCATCCGAGTGTGGAACGGCCGGGATGAGAGTCAGCACCTCCAAGTCTGAGGCCATGGTTCTCTACCGGATTGCTGCCTCCAGGTTGGGGAAGAATTGTTGCCTCAAGTGAAGAAGTTCAAGTATATACACCAACATATGCTTTAGCATTAAAACAAGCATACCTCGGTATTAAATAACTGCTATGAATGCTGTCAGGCGATCAATTCCCCTCCTCATGGTGTCCGTGTAGATTTATCATGCCTCATCACCAAAATCTACAGCTCGCCAAGTCATATATTCTATTCTTCCACTGTTTTCCCTCCCACTTCTTGTGGTCTCCTTCTCTTTGTGTTAAGCCAGAAACACACCAAATGATTTAAAGGCCGACTGCAGCGCTGATTTGCCATGATGGCTGATTCTCAAAATGATATATCATAAAATCAAACATGACTGATTCTTATAACTGAAACGCGGACAAGCCTGAACTCCTCAACAGGTGTGTGAGTCTGACTGCAGTCATAGCCGGTGTGCGTGTCTGTGACTGTAAGCCACCAAACTCGGCGGTTAGATGTGTGATGCCGAGTCTTTTCCCAGTCGCCTGGGACTAGAAAAATCTCCTGGCGTGTTCGCGGCTTTACCTTCAGTCTGCGTGTGACGGTTTCCAGCCGGCCGGTGAGACTGTCCCAGCGCCGGCCGCAGTCCTGCGTCAGCGCCAGCAGGCGGGCCCGCATGGTGCCCTGGAACAGCCGGCAGAGGGTTCGATTCCGTTGCGTCAGGCTGTCCAACTGGACCAGCCGGCTGCTGGCCTCACAACGCAGGTTCTGGAAACACACGCGCACACACAGAAACACACACACACGGTTTTTTTACACAAGTGCAGGTAGGAGTGCACACACCCTTTGAGGAAGTGGAGGTAGACAACATTGTGCTGTGCTGTCTGAATTTGCAGCACTTTCTAAATGCTGCACGTGTTGTCAAATCGATGACGTTTTCTTAATTTGCTTGTTTTGTCTATTTGCATGCGTTCTCTTTCATAGCATTTGTTTCGATGTCTCACTATGGGATACGCCCCCCTCGCATATTCATAGAAGCACTTGTACCATTACGCCAGCCTTGACTGGCTGGCAGTCATGACGTCTGCATCAGCGCCCTGCACCTTATATGCAACTGACGCAGCATCACTCGTCATTCAATCACCTCTTCTCACTTCAGAAGCCAACTACTCTCACCCGTATCTAAGCTGGCTAGCTAAACTGTCCTCAGACTGGAGCGAACACCTCTGTCACTGGATGCTAGCCGCTGAGATACCGGTACGACTGCCTTCAGTATAGGTAGTTTTTTTTTTTTACTCTGGCCTGTCTCCAAACAGTGGCGTATTTCTGCTTCTACAAGCTAGCTAGTACGTTAATTTTGCTACCCCAAGCAAGCTAACCATACCAGCAACCTGAGGTCACCTCACTGCTTGCCTACTGTTGGCGCTACCTAACGAGATTATTTTGCTCTGGCCTGTCCCCAAACAGTGGAGTATTTCTGCAACCTCTGTGGTCCTGTTTTGGAGGGGGGGGTCTCTATCCAGGATATCTGTGCTGCAGCTAGCTGGTCATTGTCCCTAACATGTGCAAGATTTCATAAGTTGGATGTTACATCTTCTAGCCTTGCTCATGCTGTCCTGAGTGTGGGTTCTTCAGTGGACCTGCCTCATTCACACACTTCTTCGGGGGGGGGGCGCTGGTGGTCAGTTTTTGAGATAAGTTTGTCTGGCAATACGGGGATCTCCGTATCCCATAGTGAGACATCGAAACGAATGTTATGAAAGAGAACTTTAGGCTATTTCCGTAAACCCAGATCTCTGAGTAGCATGAGTGAGATGTCTCACCAGACCGCCCTTCTTGCTGCTGGGGTGAAGCGAGAAGAGGTGTGCTTATTTTGAATGATGAGTGATGCTGCGTCAGTCACATATAAGGTGCAGGGCCCTGACGCAGACGTCATGACTGCCAGCCAATCAGGGATGGAATAATGGTACAAGTGCTTCTGTGAATACGCGAGGGGGCGTATCCCATAGTGAGACATCAAAACGAATGCTACTCAGAGAACCGGGGTTACAGAAGTAACCTAAAGTTTTCTTAAATTGCAATGTTTTGGGCTCTCAGGGCCACCATAGATCCCTTCAGATGTAGTTAATATGTAATAAACGGATTTCAATTCTGAAAAAAGAGAAATGAAGGAAATAGAGACATAATAACAATATAATTAATAAAGTTGTTGTCTGTTAAAGGTAAATTTGGAAAAACGCAAGGATACTCTTATAGTCTCAAACATTCCCCCAGTTTCTTTGTCTGAAAGTTCTTTCAGCTGATTCTTTTGTTGAATAGTTTAAATATGAACTTGCTCTGTGAAACGCTGGTATTTTCTGAAGGTGTGCAGAGGAAGATCGGCCCGGTCTTAACCCCCTTTTTTAACCCACATCACCTCAAACTTCCTCAGTTCCTCCTTGGCGGTGACATAAGCGATCTGGGCAGAGTCTGGAGAACTGGCCGTCTGCTCAGCCAATTGCAGCCAGGCGTCCAGGTGGGCGTGTTCTTTCATAAACTCCTGCCACAGAGCCCACCTCCTCTTTAGCCTAGAGAGAGAGAGAGAGAGAGAGAGAGAGAGAGAGAGAGAGAGAGAGAGAGAGAGAGAGAGATTTTCACTTTATTTAAAATACATCACATGGTGATTGATCGTAAGGAATTCATTGAATTCATTGACTTTGAGACAATCCATACCAACAGTACGGACATCTCTTACAATCCATCCATCACTTGATTCCATCCAAAAACATTATTAAAACCCAACTCACCATCCACCACAGAACAAACCACATCACAAATAGAAATTCAGATTATCAATATTTTAAACATTTAAGCATTGTCCAGTGCAATCCTTCATTCCAGGAGGAAGTTCCAGACATTGAAAAGGATCACCCTGACCAGGAGTTTCCATCTTTGCACAGTAGTCGTGCAACAGTTCCCGTTCAGCGTCAGTCAGTCTCTCAACCCAACGAGTTAGTACCTTCTTAATATGACAACTTGACTCCTGCCTCAGATGAGAAGCCACAGCCTTTCAGTCTATCAGACCAGGTCCAGCTACATCCACTATGTCCTTTAATGTTACAGTCCCAGTGTTGCACTGTGTTAGAGTGAAGGCTGGCGTTGAACAGTCCTGTATGGCCAACCTGGCTCTATGAATGAGACATTCCTTTAATAACCAATACAGAGAAAGAGTAGGTTCCCTTCTTTTCCATTTGAACAGATTCCATGCTTTGAAGACTCCTTAATATAAAACAGGAAGGTCAGACAAATGTAGACATTTACAATCCATCAGAAACGAACCTGTATCAAGACCAAAACCATTAGTTCTTCTCAGAATGGCACTTGCTAATTCTGAGAAGAACCTTGTAAGATATTTTTGCACGGGGCATCCGGGTAGCGTAGCGGTCTATTCTGTTGCCTACCAATGCGGCGATCACCGGACCGAGTCCCCGTGTTACCTCCGGCTTGGTCAGTCAACCCTACTGACACAATTGGCCGTGTCTGCGGGTGGGAAGCCGGATGTGGGTATGTGTGCTGGTCGCTGCACTAGCACCTCCTCTGGTCGGTTGGGGCGCCTGTTTGGAGGGGAAGGGGAACTGGGGGGAATAGCGTGATCCTCCCATGTGCTATGTCCCCCTGGGCTGGCGGGTGGCGACTGCACATGTATTGGAGGACGCATGTGGTGGTCTGCAGCCCTCCCTGGATCGGCAGAAGGGGACGGCTCAGAAGAGTGAGGTAATTGGCCCAGTACAATTAGGAAGAAAAAGGGGGAAAAACCGATATTTTGCACAAATTGTAGCCCGAAAGCCGCCATGCTACTTTCTAAGTGTACCAGACCCTGACCCCCACCCCCTTTCTTTGGGCACTTTGGGGTATCTAATGTCATCTGTCCCCCCCCTAAAAAATAAACATTATATATATATATATATATATATATATATATTTCTCAAGACCGCTTGTAGTTTCTGTATAAAACGAGCAGGGGTTTCCATGCAAGCCGACCTATGCCACACTGCAGAGGCTACTAAATTGTTGGCTATAAGCACCCTTCCTCCAAAGGATACCTGACGCAAAGTCCATCTCCATTTTTTCAGTCTCCCCTCAATTTTTCCTACTACACCCTCCCAATTTTTTCTGACCATTAACTTACTACCAAGGAAGACTCGCAGATATTTAAATCCATCTCCGTGCGGTTTAGACACTTGTCCCCTCCAAGATACTCTAAAACAGGGGTGGGCAGTCTTATCCAGAAAGTGTCGGTGTGGGTGCAGGTTTTTGTTCCAACCAAGCAGGTACACACCTGTGTCTCCTAATCAAGTTCCTCAACAAAGACTCTTCTGGTTGATTCGTGGGATTAGGTGTGTAACTGCTTGGTTGGAACAAAAACCTGCACCCACACCAACCCTTTCTGGATAAGATTGCCCACCCCTGCTCTAAAAGATCTCTCTGGGAGGTAGGACATGAACCAGCAGAGGGCAGACTCTGAGATACCGAGCTCAGTGAGTGTGGAGAGGAGAATTTGGTGGTTAACCGTGTCAAAAGCAGCTAACAGATCTAGCAGGAATAAAGCTGAGGACTGACCAGCAGCTCTAGCCAAGCGCAGTGATTCTATTACTGACAGGAGTGCAGTCTCAGTAGAGTGACCCCACTTAAAGCCAGAAGGATTGGGATTTGTATCAGTCTCCAGCCTCAGGCTCAGTCAGAGGGGCATTGCCCCCCCGAAGAGCAGTGGCATCCGCTGGCTCCTCATCCGTGGAGCACTGGTCCAAGTGTGCTCCTCGGCCGGCCTGGCCCCTGGCTCAGGGTGCCCCTCGGCCAGCCTGTGAGGAGAAGCGATTCGCTTGTGCCCCACATCCCCACACTCAGAGCATTTTATTCTGCCTGTGATGGCATACACCATGTAACGTCCCTCCCCCCCATGTTCCACTCTGAAGGAAACCTCCAGCGTCTGTGACGGACAACTCACAAATATGAACACCTGCTTCCGGAGGGATCGGACATGTTTCAGCTCATCACTTTCACAACCTAACCCCACAGTCCTAAAACTGCTTGCCAGCTTCCCGAAGTGCTGCCACTCCTGCTCCAACACCTCACTGGTAATGAACGGGGAAACACCGGAGATGGTGACCTGGGTGGAAGGCACAGCGAGTGGGGAAACCTGCAAATAGATGCCGTTCAGAGACACCGCTCGCTGTCAACTCGGCCACAAAATGCTCGTCTTTTGAGAAAACAACCACACCTCTGTTCACCATGGAGGCACAGGACAGGTTGGCGTATCCCACATGGTCTCCCACAGCCAGGAGAACTGCCTCTATCAGAACAGACGGATCAGGCAGAACCCGCACTCCATGTTGGAGAGGGGAGGTGTCAGAAACCATCAGCCCAAAGACCAAAAAAACAAAAACCTACAGCAAAAATAGATAAATAAATCAAATCTACTAACAGCAGGTCGCTCTCACCACACACATTCACCCTGACACCGACTCCCAGCATGCACCGAGAAAACAAGAATGCAGATTTATGACGGGATTTATTCTCTTTTCATTTTAATTCATGTCCATTTCATAAATGTTCTAATCTGTCCTTTGGCAATATGTGCACATGTACGGCACACTAATAAAAATATTGAATTCAACTGAAACTGAACAGAATTACATTATTATGCCGATATATCGGTCAGTATATCGGTTTACCGGCCTATCGTTGGGTGAAAAGGTGTTACCCGTATCATGACGTGTCAACATTATGCCGGTTATGTCAAACCAATATGACCCAATATGATGAAGTTTTTATCAACTGAATTCTCTGGAGGTTCACTAGAGGTTCAAGGGGGGCAAACTCACCACCGGCAGTCGCCATCCTGGCTCCGGCTGCAGTCTAGTAGAAATTTCACCTCCTCCTCTTCCTCCTCCTCGTCGTCGTCCTCCGCCGTAATGTACTCTCCAGGCAAGGAGCTGCACAGGGACACCAGGGAGTCACGGAGACCGCTGAGCAACTCCAACCCTTCCGCTGGGCATGCGACATCACTTCCTGTCGGAGTGGCGAACCCCTCACCACGGGGATTTGAAGGAGGCGGGGCTTTGCCAGGCATGATGACGTCACCTGGCCTCCACCTATCAGAAGACGGGACAGGGTCTAATGAGAACAGAAGGGCAACGCTTTTAACAGCAGAAAAAGGACCAAGATAAATAGAATATAAGACTAGTGATGGAATAAATGAAGAACTAACACATAATAGAAGAACAAAAAAGGTAACGGTTTGAATTACAGGCCATTCATTACACGGAATAACCAAGAAATATACAAGTAAAACAGATGGACATGACCTACGATGAGTGGTAATTACTGAGTATTAGATGAGTAGAACGGGGTCTTTTCTATATCTCTAGTTTGCGTCCATGTTATTATGATCAGGAGTCAGGAACGGGAGCAACTTATTGTCATTTCTATCATGTGCCTGCATACACAAAAGAAACAAAATCCCATTTCACCCAGCCCACAGCAGTGCAACACAAAAGATAAAAACATGTATGCAAATTTCCCAAAAACGACACCACCATCAGAACTGCCGGTATGCATGGGCTAGCAGTTAGCTTAGCCTGCCCCGCTCCCACATCCTGTCAGACCGCTCTCGGTGCTTCCTCTTCGGTTGCAGCTCCAGGCAAGGCCGTAGTCCCTGGGCCCACCGGACGCAGCAGACCAGATTCCCTCAGCCAATCCAATGTTAAATATAATCCACATCAAGCACTGTGTTACGACCCTCGGTCTGGAGAGGGTGCAACTATTAGTGTACTGAGTAACAGTGAGGTGAGGGTGCAACACAGTGAGACATAAACGTATAGATATAATAAATATATTTATTAACAATGACAGGACAAGGGAACCGAACGGTTGCCAAAACAAACTATTAACAAAAGTAACCCACCCTTGACAGTGCTGAAAAGCACCAAACCTAAAGACAAAAAGGTGGCAACCGCTGCTAACCTAGTGTGTCTAACAGAGGTAAGCTACGTGATGGGGTGTTTGCCCATGGGCATCTTACCTTGATCCCCTCGCCCAAAAGAGCTAAACAACTAAACATAACTCAAAATAGTCACAATGCAAACTAAACCAAAAACGGGCCAGACGTTACAAACACAAAGTAACTACATCACACAAACTAAACTAGTTGGCCCGGTGAACTGAAGACATGTGGGGGTTTAAATGGGAGACTGCACAGCTGATGAAAATTGGATGATTCGTTGACCGGTTGATTAGGTGATGAGGAGCACCTGGCGGATACCTGAATGTAGAGTCAGAGTGATACAGGAGGCAACACAAAACTATACGGACACACCCGTGGCCGTAACACACTGTATGGGACAAATTCACACATCGCACTGTACCAAACAGTATTATGAATCCTTTGTGTCACAGGGATCAGTAGTAATTATCTGTTAAACCGGAATATAAGGTGACTACTGAATGTGGTGTTTTCTTTACTATAGTTCTGTCACCCAGCAGGGCGTTCAATATTCACCTTATATTCAGATTTAACAGATAATTACTGTTTATCTCTGTGACACAAAGGATTCATAATACTGTTTGGGACAATGTGATGTGTGACTTTATCTCAGGTAAAGTTTTAATTAAAACCAAAATGTGTTTTTTCCTGCTGGTTTTGAAGACTAGCATCTGCTCTTAAAATGTCTGAACGTCCAGCATGTTGTGGTCCCAGCTCAGAGGTCTGAACGTCCAGCATGTTGTGGTCCCAGCTCAGAGGTCTGAACGTCCAGCATGTTGTGGTCCTACCTCAGAGGTCTGAACGTCCAGCATGTTGTGGTCCCAGCTCAGAGGTCTGAACATCCAGTATGTTGTGGTCCTACCTCAGAGGTCTGAACGTCCAGCATGTTGTGGTCCTACCTCAGAGGTCTGAACGTCCAGCATGTTGTGGTCCTACCTCAGAGGTCTGAACGTCCAGCATGTTGTGGTCCCAGCTCAGAGGTCTGAACGTCCAGCATGTTGTGGTCCCAGCTCAGAGGTCTGAACGTCCAGCATGTTGTGGTCCTACCTCAGAGGTCTGAACGTCCAGCATGTTGTGGTCCCAGCTCAGAGGTCTGAACATCCAGCATGTTGTGGTCCTACCTCAGAGGTCTGAACGTCCAGCATGTTGTGGTCCTACCTCAGAGGCCTGAACGTCCAGCATGTTGTGGTCCCAGCTCAGAGGCCTGAACATCCAGCATGTTGTGGTCCCAGCTCAGAGGTCTGAACATCCAGCAAGATGTGGTCCCAGCTCAGAGGTATAAACATCCAGTATGTTGTGGTCCCAGCTCAGAGGCCTGAACGTCCAGCATGTTGTGGTCCCAGCTCAGAGGTCTGAACGTCCAGCATGTTGTGGTCCCAGCTCAGAGGCCTGAACGTCCAGCATGTTGTGGTCCCAGCTCAGAGGTCTGAACGTCCAGCATGTGATGGTCCCAGCTCAGAGGTCTGAACATCCAGCATGTTGTGGTCCCAGCTCAGAGGTCTGAACGTCCAGCATGTTGTGGTCCCAGCTCAGAGGTCTGAACGTCCAGCATGTTGTGGTCCTACCTCAGAGGTCTGAACGTCCAGCATGTTGTGGTCCCAGCTCAGAGGTCTGAACATCCAGCATGTTGTGGTCCTACCTCAGAGGTCTGAACGTCCAGCATGTTGTGGTCCTACCTCATAGGCCTGAACTTCCAGCATGTTGTGGTCCCAGCTCAGAGGCCTGAACATCCAGCATGTTGTGGTCCCAGCTCAGAGGTCTGAACATCCAGCAAGATGTGGTCCCAGCTCAGAGGTATAAACATCCAGTATGTTGTGGTCCCAGCTCAGAGGCCTGAACGTCCAGCATGTTGTGGTCCCAGCTCAGAGGTCTGAACGTCCAGCATGTTGTGGTCCCAGCTCAGAGGCCTGAACGTCCAGCATGTTGTGGTCCCAGCTCAGAGGTCTGAACGTCCAGCATGTGATGGTCCCAGCTCAGAGGTCTGAACATCCAGCATGTTGTGGTCCCAGCTCAGAGGTCTGAACATCCAGCATGTTGTGGTCCCAGCTCAGAGGTCTGAACATCCAGCATGTTGTGATCAGAGCTCAGAGGCCTGAATATCCAGCATGTTGTGGTCAGAGGTCAGGAGTCACCCTCTCACACAGCGAAGAACGACAGAATAGAGAATAGAATCATGGCTCTAATTTAGTGGAGCTGCATTTAAGATTCCAGAAATCAGTAGTCAGCAACAAGACCTTCATTCAAATGACCTCCAGCTATGTGCTAACCAGAGAGAGAGAGAGGGAAACAAAGAGACTGAAAAGAGAAAAAGATATACAGTCTCTCTCTCTCTCTCTCTCTCTCTCACTCTCCTTTGACTGTCAGCACTCAGTCACTACTACAGTCTCTGGAGAGATAAACACACACACACGCTGATTGGTTATTCATGAGTCTGTCTGGGTCTATTACTGTGGAGGAACCATTACTGTTCTGAACGACTGGATCATGATGATAGAGTGAGCGAGAGAGAGAGAGAGAGAGAGAGAGAGAGAGAGAGAGAGAGAGAGAGAGAGAGAGAGAGAGAGAGCATCAAAGGCATTGCCAGGTAAGTGCTTGTGAAACTGCCGGCTGTGTCATCTCGGTGGGGTGTGAATTATATTCCTGGCCCACCATCTCACCAGCCAGACAGACAACCAGTCTGTTCACAAAACAGCCAGCCACCACAAAGCTGGCCAAATAGTAAGACAGACATCAAAACAATCAGCCTGGACATCTAGATATCCATCCATCCATCCATTACGCAAACCGCTTATCCTGCTCCCATGGTCACATCTAAACCTAGAATCTAGATTGAATCCACATATATGATATTATTATTACTACCATTGTAATTAACACCAAGTTTAACTCTTCCTTCACCGCCACTCATTCCTGAGGCGCTACGCGTGCAGCGACCAGCCGCAGGTTCCTCGTGTCAAGAGGAACCTGCTGCCTGAAGCGGGACGGGCTAAGCTAACTGCTAGCCTGTGCAGACCGGCGGTTTCGACAGTCATCCTTCAGACAGTGTTTCTTTGCGTTTATTTGGGATGTGTTAGTCTGGGTGTGTGTGTTGTTGCAGTTTTTGGACGTGTCTTTCTGTTGCACTGCTGTGGGCTGGAGGAAACGGCACTTCGTTACACTTCATGTATGCAAGTGCATGAAGTGAAACGACAAATAAAGGGCTCCTGATTCCTGAAGAGACATTTCTTTTACCGTTACTGTTGGTTCATATGTCGTCTCCTGCTAGGTGGGCTAGCTTGGGAGTGTTTTTAAGTCCTAAATGTTTGCGAGTCAGTTCAGAGATGGAGATTTGACGTTACTTGCTTTTGCTGATGCGCGCAAATTTTGCCTGGAGTCACGGACACTCCCAAACAATCCAGTACACAAGCGGGCTTCTCTTAAATCTACGATGGAATCGCCAGACCCTGGATCCTAGGCGTTCCTCGTGGGTCTCTAACCTAAATCCGGTGATATTTGGTGATCCTGTGATGGCAAGGAACGACTTCAAGAAAGTGGCCTCTATCAGGAAAAGAGGTGAGAAAGGTGGCCTGCATCCACAACTGCAAAGCAATCGCATTCCCCCGCCTTCCATGATCCTGTCCGACGTCCAGTCATCCAGGAATAAAAGGGACGGACTGCACAGGGATATCAGTCTTCTACGTGAATACAGGGAGGCTTTGTCTCATGGCGTTCACGGAAACATGGCTCACAGACTCGGACTCTGATGCTTCCTTGGCTATAAATGGCTTCAGGGCTCCCATACAGCTGGATCGGTGTGACGAGGTCACAGAAATTGCAGGGAGGAGGTGTGTGATTGTACATCAACTGTAGATGGTACAGCAATTCTACCGCACAGGAGCGGTTGTGTTGGCCAGATATTGAGCGCTTGTCCGTGTTGGTGAGGCCCTTCCGTCTCTCGAGAGAATTCCTTCACATGTTTGTCACTGTTGCTTTCTAAGGCCAACGCAGAAGTCGCAAAGGACACCATCTTCAGAGTGGTATATACACCTCTTCAAACTACACCCCCCCATGCCCCCGGTATTATACAGGGTGGCTTTAATCACTTAATGAAAATGTTGAACAGTTTTTATCAATACGTCAGCTGTCCTACACACCACAATAACACTCTGGAGCTCTTACGGTTCCATAAACAATGCATATAAATCCGAGGCAGGCCCTACCCTTGGATCCTCTGACCACAATTCTGTGCATCGTATACCCGTTTACAAGACTGCATTGAGGCGAGAGAAGGTGTGCCAAAGGCAGCTGAAGGTCTGGAATGATGATTGCTCTCTTGCCCTGCAGGGGTGCTGCGACTGCACGAAGTGGTCCTCATTTACAGAATCCTCAGACAATATAGACGAGTTAACGGACGTTGTGCGTAGCTACATCTTTTTGTAGAGACAATGCGATTCCCATGGAGGTTGACAAGATTTCCCCTGACAACAGATCCTTACGGGCCTCATCGGCCCGTAAGGATCTGATGCATAAAAGGAAATGTGCTTTAATGAGGGTAATGTTCCTGAAGTTAAGAAACCAAAGTTAAGGAACCAAAGAAGGAGGTCAGGTCAGAGGGGTGTCCGGGTAGCATAGTGGTTTATTCCATTGCCTACCAACGCAGGGATCGCCGGTTCGAATCCCCATGTTACCTCCGGCTTGGTCGGGCATCCCTACACATATAATTGGCCGTGTGTGCGGGTGGGAAGCCAGATGTGGGTGGGTATGTGTCCTGGTCGCTGCACCTAGCACCTCCACTGGTCGGCGGGGATGCCTGTTCGGGGAGGGGGGCATAGTGTGATCCTCCCATGCGTTATGCCCCCCTAGCGAAACTCCTTACTGTCAGGTGAAAAGAAGCGGCTGGCGACTGCACATGTATGGGAGGAGACATATGGTAGCCTGCAGCCCCCCCCCGCCCCGTATTGGCAGAGGGGGTGGAGCAGAAACCGGGACGGCTCAGAAGAGTGGGGTAATTGGCTGGATACAATTGGGGAGAAAAGGGGGGGGGTCAAACACAAACATTTTTTATAAAATATGATAATAATAGTAACAATAATATTAACAACAACAACAACAACAATAACGATAATGATAATGATAAACTCAGGTACAGAGATAAAATCTAAGTTGAGCTGGGCAGTAACGATATAAGGGCAGCCTGGAGCGGTATGAAATCTAAGACGGGGTGTGATGATGAAGACAAGAGGAGCATGGCCCTGGCAGGTTCTGTTTGATGCAGGCGCGGATCTACGGGGGGGGGCAAGGGATGGCGGCTGCCACCTCTGGGACACAGTCTTGCCCCCCCTGTTGCCACCCCAGAAAAAAATCTCTAGATCCGCCACTGGTTTGATGACTTCACCTATACACTGACTGCATTAGAGGAACACACTCGAGCTCCTCCAGCTTTGGCTGTTGACGTCAGAAGTGTGGAGAAACACGGCAGACTCGCACGGCAGACCCGCCAAGTCCAGCGAGTGTCCCGGGCTTGACGATATCTGTGGCCATGTTCTTAAAACATATGCTGAACAGTTGTGCGACAGCTTTCATTTTATTTTTTACATTCCCTCTTCAGCAACAGACCAGATCCCAGGACTAAAACCCCTGCGACACCCAAATGACTACAGGCCAGCAGCACTGACATCTTTAATTATGAAGACACCGGAGAAGCTCATTAGAAATGAGGTTTTACCGCAGGTGGAGAAATCCCTCGGTCCCCCTGCAATTTGAATACAGGTCTGGCGGAGGTGTGGAGGATGCTGCCATCACACCACTACGTTTTCTGTATCACCACCTCGAGGGGATGAGAGATCACGCCGGGCTGTTTAAACATCTCTCCTCGGCTTTTAACACCATCAGCCACATCTGTTAGCAGGAACGCTAATCCTTCTTTTTAAACCGGATCTTAATCTAGTCCGCTGGATACTGGACTTACTGGCTGATAGGTCCCAGTGTGTGAGGGTTAATGGCTCTTTTTCCCAATCAGCTGCACTCTTCTACTGGTGCTCCTCAAGGTTGCTGTTCTCCCCACTACTCTTCATCTTGTCCACCAATGACTGCTGCAGCAACCACATCTGCACAAGTGTGCAGAAGATTCTGTGATTACAAGTCTTCTTGAAGGGGAGGAGCGACATCATGGGCCTGTGGTCGAGGATTTTGTATCTCGGTGTGATGAGTCCTTTCTCCGACTAATACCCCAGTTAGACTGGCAGCCCAGATCTGATTTTTGGCAAATCCAGATTGGAATCCGACTTCTTCTATGTGGTCGGAACAGCAAAATCTGATCTTTGAAAATCAGATTTGAGCCACATTCGGAGGTGGTTTCATACCTGATTCAAACCGGATTTCTAAAGATGTGTCTCAGTCTGGACGCTCTGGCCACTCTAATCGGATTTCAAACTGTGCATTACGTCACTCGCAACACAACACAACACATGTTAACGTCAGATTCTGAGTGCGGAAGATCAAACCCACATGCAACGAGAAGGAAGACGACCGAAAACATGGAGAACAGTAGTCCCTGGACAGAAGAAGAAGCCAACTGTCCCATAGCTCTTTGGGGGGACGCCACAGCCCATTTCCCCACCAGTCAACACTGTTCGGGTTGCATACTTGACTTCTGCACTCTGACTTTGGGGCTGAATGAAATCTTTTAAATCTCCTTGTCCACTGTGTCCTGTTTGTTGTTGTCCATCAGTGCATTGGTGTTTTGTATATCCTGACTGCAAACCAATTATCCAGTAAGGGACAATAAAGATACTTTGAACCAATGAGGTCAGGGTAGGCAGTGCCTACCCTGTGATGATTTAATCAAAATAACCACACAACGAATTCCTAACAACATATCAAAACCTCACTAGTTACAAGTATGCTGGGTTATAACGTATTTTTAATGATGTTTTATGTCCTTGTCCTTTTGAAGTCCTTAAACTTCTAAGAGTGAAACGCCGTATAGTGCACAAGCTAGCCTACTTTTCCAGTGGGAAGGGTAGGCTCTGCTTTTATCAGGACGGCCTTTAACGTTGTGAGTTTCATAGTTTGCGCATGCGTACTGCGTAGCTTAAGGCAAAATCAACGGACGAGGAAAGGCACTGCTTATGGCGGGAGTGTGAGCCAATCAGAGCCATCAAGGTGCTGAACTGCTACAATGTCATTGATATTTGTGCTATCAATAAAGCAAGCTAGCTCATTTGAATACGAGCAGCTTAGCTACACGTCAGAGCGAAATCCGCAATGTTCACCGTCGTATGTCTTCAGAGTTTTAATGAACTGGATGACCAGCAAAAATGACTTGTCATCAAGCAAGACGGGCCCACACCAGCTCTCCCTGACCCCCACCAGTGTAAAGGGCAGAAAACCAGCCAACCACTCGGAGCGGTACATAACAGTGGCTATGCGGCTCCGATGCAACCACCAGCAGGCTGCACTGCTTTCCTCAGTGTATGGGTAAGGTGTCAACTACTATGACCTGAACAACCTGCCTGCAGCGCTAGTCAAGCACGAGCGGTCCAGTTCACACATTCAACATCCAATAGTATTGCAAACATGTGGAAACTGCACTCCAATCAACCTAGCTTAAACGATCCACCTAGCTTAACCGATCAACCTAGCGTAAACGATCAACCTAGCTTAAACGATTAACCTAACTTAAGTGATCAACCTAGCTTAAACAAGGCTACTTGCTACACACTAGGCTAGGCTAGCCTAGGTGCTACTGAGGGAATTGAATTGCTCATTTTTACAAATCTACACAATTGTAGAGTTCACAAAGGTATGCAACTGTTTGTGTAGCTGAACTTGAGTGTTTATTAATGGATTTCACAACTCCATAAAACATCTGAACTGATATTTGTTGCTCATTTTCCTTTGTGAAGGCCCACTGCCTCCCCAGCAGCCACTGACCTCACCGCTCTGAACCGCTGTTTCTTCCTCTGTGAGCAAACATCAAAGCGCGGACAAACCTAATTAAAGACACGCAAATGAAAAGGACAACAAACGTGGTCATTCAGAAACAGCAACACAATATTTAACACAAGAAGTCCTCCGGTCACACAGTCAATCACACACACACCCACAGGCCTGCGCTGAGACAAGCAGCCAATCAGGGAGCAGAGAAGTCACGTGACGACTGCGTCAGACCCTCCCCTCTCCAAAATGGACTCAGTGAAAGATAATATGTGAGAGAGAGCGAGAGAGAGAGAGAGGGGGGGGGAGAAAGAGAGAGAGAGGGGGAGAGAGAGAGGGGGGGGGAGAGAGAGACTCTGCGTTCATCCTCCTCAGAAGTTTCTGCCCTCCAGACTAAATCAGATGCTCCCTCCTGGTCCAGAGGAGGCTTAAGAGGCCAAGACTTCAACCCCATAGCACTCACCCTGTGTGTGTGTGTGTGTGTGGTGTGTGTGTGTGTGTGTGTGTGTGTGTGTGTGTGTGTGTGTGTAAAAACAGACTTATGAAACTAAGGTTTTAGCCCAGGGCCAGAGAGAGGCCACACTGATAATACTCTCTCTCTCTCTCCAATGGGAGAGACACACAGACAGACGGACAGACAGACAGACAGACAGACAGACAGACAGACAGACAGACAGACAGACAGACAGACAGACAGACGGACCATCTCAGCTGTTCTCCTCTGACATCTCGAACCCTTCCTCTCACCCATCAATCATATTTAATTCATCAGCAAAGTAAAAAAGAGCATTTTCTTTCCTCCAGCCGCCCCCCCCCCCCATCTCTCCAGCCTGGAAACACATCAAATACTGCAGACAGCAGGATGGAGACAGACAGACAGACAGACAGAGAGACAGACAGACAGCCAGAGAGACAGAGAGACAGATGAAGATAAATAAACACAGTGGAACAGAGAGAGAGAATTAATAGACAGGTTGAACTGCAGTCAACTGCACCCTGATGTCCTCAAACACTCCCTCCCTCCTACACCGTTATAACTACACCTGCTGAGCACGCACACACACACACACACACACACACACACACACACACACACACACACACACACATTCTTCTGACAAAAACACACACACACACACACACACACACACATTCTTCTGACAAACACACACACACACACACACACACACACACACACCTTCTGCCACATACACACACACATTCTTCTGACAAACACACACACACACACACACACACACACACACACACACACACACACCGCTTTTCCCCTGAGGGCGGAAAGTTAGTATGATGCATCATGTAGATCTAAGAGAGAGAGCAAGATAGAGAGAGAGCAAGATAGAGAGAGAGCAAGCTAGAGAGAGAGAGCAAGCTAGAGAGAGAGAGTAAGATAGAGAGAGAGCAAGCTAGAGAGAGAGCAAGCTAGAGAGAGAGAGCAAGCTAGAGAGAGAGAGCAAGCTAGAGAGAGAGAGCAAGCTAGAGAGAGAGAGCAAGATAGAGAGAGAGAGCAAGCTAGGGAGAGAGAAAGCTAGAGGGAGAGAGAAAGCTAGAGAGAGAGCAAGCTAGAGAGAGAGCAAGATAGAGAGAGAGCAAGATAGAGAGAGAGCAAGATAGAGAGAGAGAGCAAGCTAGAGAGAGAGAGCAAGCTAGAGAGAGAGACCAAGCTAGAGAGGGAGAGCAAGCTAGAGAGAGAGCAAGCTAGAGAGAGAGCAAGCTAGAGAGAGAGCAAGCTAGAGAGAGAGCAAGCTAGAGAGAGAGCAAGCTAGAGAGAGAGCAAGCTAGAGAGAGAGCAAGCTAGATAGAGAGCAAGATAAAGAGAGAGCAAGATAAAGAGAGAGCAAGCTAGAGAGAGAGCAAGATAGAGAGAGAGCAAGATGGAGAGAGAGAGCAAGCGAGAGAGAGAGCAAGCGAGAGAGAGAGCAAGCGAGAGAGAGAGCAAGCGAGCGAGAGCAAGACAGAGCGAGAGCAAGACAGAGCGAGAGCAAGACAGAGCGAGAGCAAGACCGAGCGAGAGCAAGACCGAGCGAGAGCAAGACCGAGCGAGAGCAAGACCGAGCGAGAGCAAGACAGAGCGAGAGCAAGACAGAGCGAGAGCAAGACAGAGCGAGAGCAAGACAGAGCGAGAGCAAGACAGAGCGAGAGCAAGATAGAGAGAGAGAGCAAGCTAGAGAGAGAGAGCAAGACAGAGCGCAAGCTAAAGTGAGAGCAAGACAGAGAGAGCAAGAGAGAGAGAGAGAGCAAGCTAGAGCGAGAGCAAGCTAGAGAGAGAGCAAGATAGAGAGAGAGCAAGACAGAGAGAGCAAGATAGAGAGAGAGAGCAAGATAGAGAGCAAGATAGAGAGAGAGCAAGCTAGAGCGAGAGCAAGCTAGAGAGAGAGCAAGACAGAGCGAGAGCAAGACAGAGCGAGAGTAAGATAGAGAGAGAGAGCAAGACAGAGTGAGAGCAAGATAGAAAGAGAGAGCAAGCTAGACAGCGGGCAAGAGAGAGAGGAAGCTAGAGAGAGAGAGAGAGAGAGAGAGAGAGAGAGAGAGAGAGAGAGAGCAAGCTAGAGAGAGAGCAAGAGAGAGAGGAAGCTAGAGAGAGAGGGAGAGAGAGCAAGCTAGAGAGAGAGAGAGAGAGAGAGAGAGAGAGAGAGAGAGAGAGAGAGAGAGAGAGCAAGCTAGAGAGCAAGATAGAGAGAGCAAGCTAGAGAGAGAGCAAGCTAGAGAGCAAGATAGAGAGAGAGAGCAAGATAGAGAGCAAGATAGAGAGAGAGAGCAAGCTAGAGCAAGTGCAAGCTAGAGAGAGAGCAAGATAGAGAGAGAGAGCAAGCTAGAGAGAGGGCAAGATAGAGAGAGAGCAAGATAGAGAGAGAGCAAGACAGCGCGAGAGCAAGACAGAGCGAGAGCAAGACAGAGCGAGAGCAAGATAGAGAGAGAGAGCAAGATAGAGAGAGAGCAAGATAGAGAGCAAGATAGAGAGAGAGCAAGCTAGAGCGAGAGCAAGACAGAGAGAGCAAGATAGAGAGAGAGAGCAAGATGGAGAGCAAGCTAGAGCGAGAGCAAGCTAGAGAGAGAGCAAGATAGAGAGAGAGCAAGCTAGAGAGAGAGCAAGATAGTGAGCAAGACAGAGCGAGAGCAAGACAGAGAGAGAGAGCAAGACAGAGCGAGAGCAAGATAGAGAGCAAGATAGAGAGAGAGAGCAAGCTAGAGAGAGAGAGCAAGACAGAGCGCAAGCTAGAGTGAGCAAGACAGAGCGAGAGCAAGATAGAGAGAGCAAGCTAGAGCGAGAGCAAGCTAGAGCGAGAGCAAGATAGAGAGAGAAAGCAAGACAGAGCGCAAGCTAGAGTGAGCAAGACAGAGCGAGAGCAAGACAGAGAGAGCAAGATAGAGAGAGAGAGCAAGCTAGAGCGAGAGCAAGCTAGAGAGAGAGCAAGACAGAGAGAGCAAGACAGAGAGCAAGACAGAGAGAGCAAGATAGAGAGAGAGAGCAAGATAGAGAGCAAGATAGAGAGAGAGCAAGCTAGAGCGAGAGCAAGCTAGAGAGAGAGCAAGCTAGAGAGAGAGCAAGACAGAGCGAGAGCAAGATAGAGAGAGAGCAAGACAGAGCGAGAGCAAGATAGAAAGAGAGAGCAAGACAGAACGAGAGCAAGATAGAGAGAGAGAGCAAGATAGAAAGAGAGAGCAAGACAGAGCGAGAGCACGATAGAGAGAGAGAGAGCAAGACAGAACGAGAGCAAGATAGAGAGAGAGAGCAAGCTAGACAGCGAGCAAGAGAGAGAGGAAGCTAGAGAGAGAGAGAGAGAGAGCAAGCTAGAGAGAGAGAGAGAGAGAGAGAGCAAGCTAGAGAGAGAGCAAGAGAGAGAGCAAGCTAGAGAGAGAGAGAGAGAGAGAGCAAGCTAGAGAGAGAGAGAGCAAGCTAGAGAGCAAGATAGAGAGAGCAAGCTAGAGAGAGAGACAGCAAGACAGAGCGAGAGCAAGAGAGAGAGAGAGCAAGATAGAGCGAGAGCAAGCTAGAGCGAGAGCAAGCTAGAGCGAGAGCGAGAGCAAGCTAGAGCGAGAGCAAGCTAGAGCGAGAGCAAGCTAGAGCGAGAGCAAGATGGAGAGAGCAAGACAGAGCGAGAGCAAGACAGAGAGAGCAAGATAGAGATGGAGAGCAAGATAGAGAGAGAGCAAGCTAGAGCGAGAGCAAGATAGAGAGAGAGCAAGCTAGAGAGAGAGCAAGACAGAGCGAGAGCAAGACAGAGCGAGAGCAAGACAGAGCGAGAGCAAGACAGAGCGAGAGCAAGACAGAGCGAGAGTAAGATAGAGAGAGAGAGCAAGACAGAGCGAGAGCACGATAAAGAGAGAGAGAGCAAGACAGAACAAGAGCAAGATAGAGAGAGAGAGCAAGCTAGACAGCGAGCAAGAGAGAGAGGAAGCTAGAGAGAGAGAGAGAGCAAGCTAGAGAGAGAGCAAGAGAGAGAGAGCAAGCTAGAGAGAGAGAGAGAGAGAGAGAGAGAGAGAGAGAGAGAGAGAGAGAGAGAGAGAGCAAGCTAGAGAGCAAGATAGAGAGAGTAAGCTAGAGAGACAGCAAGACAGAGCGAGAGCAAGACAGAGAAAGCAAGAGAGAGAGAGAGCAAGCTAGAGAGAGAGCAAGACAGAGAGCAAGATAGAGAGAGAGAGCAAGCTAGAGCAAGAGCAAGCTAGAGAGACAGCAAAAGAGAGAGAGAGCAAGCTAGAGAGAGAGCAAGCTAGAGAGAGAGCAAGCCAGAGAGAGAGAGCAAGACAGAGTGAGAGCAAGATAGAAAGAGAGAGCAAGACAAAATGAGAGCAAGAGAGAGAGAGAGAGAGAGAGAGAGAGAGAGAGCAAGCTAGAGAGCGAGCAAGAGAGAGAGCAATCTAGAGAGAGAGAGGGAGAGAGAGCAAGCTAGAGAGAGCAAGCTAGAGAGCAAAATAGAGCGCAAGCTAGAGAGAGAGAGCGAGAGCAAGCTAGAGAGAGGGCAAGCTAGAGAGAGAGCAAGAGAGAGAGAGATAGATAGAGAGAGAAGGGGGAGAGGGAGAGTAGGTGAGCTCGTGTGATGTATCACCACTATAAAGCTCTTTTAATTTTGGTCCATAAATATGAATGAAGACGGGGGACTGGCTGTGATGAGGCTTCTCCACCACCAGCAGCCCAGCCAGTAGAACCCACATGTAGTCTCCATGGAGCTTCATTGCAGGCCAGTCACACACCACCACCATCATCATCATCATCATCATCAGAAAGAAAGAAAGATGGATGTGAATAAACATTACCCGTCCATCATAACACTAGCATTGTTATATGCCCCACTTATTAGTACAAGGCCAATGGTTACTGGGAACTGACCAGTACAACCAGAGTCTACTACTGCTGGTCACTGGGAGCTGACCAGTACAACCAGAGTTTTCTCCTGCTGGTTACTGGGAGCTGACCAGTATAACCAGAGTCTTCTACTGCTGGTTACTGGGAGCTGACCAGTACAACCAGAGTCTTCTTCTGCTTGTTACTGGGAGCTGACCAGTACAACCAGAGTCTTCTCCTGCTGGTTACTGGGAGCTGACCAGTACAACCAGTCTACTACTGATGGTTACTGGGAGCTGACCAGTACAACCAGAGTCTACTACTGATGGTTACTGGGAGCTGACCAGTACAACCAGAGTCTTCTACTGCTGGTTACTCGGATCTTTGTTAAAGATATTCTCTATGGCTTCAGGAAAAATCCAGATATTAAACACATTTTATTCACTCAGGAAGGACGAACACATACACACACACACACACACACACACACACACACACACAGGGCAAGAAGCGTCTCTGTGTCGCCTGTTGTTGTTTCCCTTCTGTTGTTCTTCAAGCCTTTAATCAAACACGTCCCACCGAAGGACACATGGACAGTTGGCATCTGGCACCTGACAACGCCGATGACGTCACCGATGGCCTCACTGATGACGTCACAGACATGACCAGCTGGGCCGAACACCCTAATCACAATTCCCTGCTCGCCTATTGGCTGGAAATTCTGGCACGGGCGCCCGACTGGCTGTTATGATCGATTGCTTTGTCATCAAAAATTGAGCGTCTGACAGCTGCGCGCACCTCTGAGCGCGCGCGTGTACACGCGCACGTGTCGTGTGTGTGTGTGTGCTCACACCGTGTGGAGTGTGTAGAGCCGAGCGTGTTTGGATATGAGAGGATACTTATAAGCTCTTTGGTGCGTGTGCGCGCGCGTGTGCGTGAATCACTGACTTGTGTGACTTTGACGCCTCCTGCAGAAGCCAGGCAGGGAAGTCTGGCATGTCTCCATCTCCTTGTCTGCTTCATCTAAAGGCGGGCAGTTTAACCTCCACGAGAATATTTGGTAAGGGGCTTCCGGGTGGCGCGGCGGTCTGTTCCGTTGCCTACCAACACGGGGATCGCCGGTTCGAACCCCCGCGTTACCTCCGGCTTGGTCGGGCGTCCCTGCAGACACAATCGATTCGGTGCATAACTGTAGTCCACCGACTTCCGGTTTCGGTAACACTTTAGTATGGGGAACGTAGTCACCATTAATTAGGTGCTTATTAGCATGCAAATTAGCAACATGTTGGCTCTTAATTGGTCATTATTACGTACTCATTAATGCCTTATTCTGCATGGCCTTATTATACAACCAGTAAGCCATTAACTATGAGTTTTCCCTCTATAACCTCAGAAGTATTGCTTATTAGTAGTACCATCTCAATATGCTTTGCTTAGTATGGCCTTTATAAGGTGGTAGTACCACCAGAAGAGTTATTCTCCCTTACTAACACTTAATGAATATGCTCTGTTCTTACATAACAACACACAAAACTACAAGTGTTCATAGTGTTACATTACTCTAAATTAAGTTTTTGTTACTTAGAATATGTTCCCCACACTAAAGTGACATCCTGATCATTACTAATTCACTAGTAATTAAGTTTTTTATGTTCCCCATACTAAGGTGTTACCCCGGTTTCTACTGCAGCGGTCATACCAGTTTCCTGCTTGTCGGCAAGGTTTACCGTGGATACGTCCTCATACTTGTGGACGTAACTTGACATGTACAACGTCAAACTTCTCACCAGTGTGCTGGGAGGTGCAGGTGAAAGTGTGTGGGCAGTTGTGTGTGTGTGTGTTGTGGACATTTATCCGTGGGGAATCTTGCAGGCATCGCGAAAAATATGCCGTTGTCAACAGCACGCGCCAACAAACAGGAAACTGGTATGACCGCTGCAGTAGAAACCGGAAGTCAGTGGACTACAGTTATGCACAGAACCGATTGGCCGTGTCTGCGGGTGGGAAGCCGGATGTGGGTATGTGTCCTGGTCGCTGCACTAGCGCCTCCTCCATGGTCGGGGAGCCTGTTCTGGGGAGGGGGGGACTAGCGTGATCCTCCCGCGCACTACGTCCCCCTGGCGAAACTCCTCACTTTCAGGTGAAAAGAAGCGGCTGGAGACTCCACGTGTATCGGAGGAGGCAAGTGGTAGTCTGCAGCCCTCCCCAGATCAGCAGAGGGGGTGGAGCAGCGACCAGGACGGCTCAGAAGAGTGGGGTAATTGGCCAAGTACAATTCGGAGAAATAACAAAGGGGGGGGGGGAGAATCAGGGGTCACAGTCTGATCGATCATGAGAACGAATGAGTGGTATCTTCTTAGTCTTGAGGCACATCCTTGCAGTAATAGTGACAATAAAGCGGACCAAGGTAGCAGGAAAGTATTGTGTTCATCTGGATGAGGGCTCGGCCATGCTAGAGTCAGGCTTTTAACCTGGTAGAATAGTGGAAGTATTCACTTAAGCGGGTAAGAAACGGCGAGAGGAAAGAAAATCAATTGACACAATAAGAAGCCACGTGTATACTAGTCCCGTTGTGAAGGACGTACCGTCAGGTGAATTGGGTCTATCAAACATTTCATGTTAGAACGCTCATGTGATGTCTCCTCTTGGTTCAGGCACAACTCCTGGTACAGGTTCTCCTAATATCACGCACTGACTACTCCAACTCCTTACTGGCAGGTCTCCCTGCATACACTTTCAAACCTCTGCAAATGATCCAGGACGCGGCGGGCGTTTGGTCTTCAACCAACCCAAAACAGCACATGTTCATGTCCCTCCACCGGCTCCCAGTAGCCACCCGCATCAAATTCAAAACCTTGACGCTTGTTCACAAAACAGCAACTAAAACGGCTCCTGCCTACCTGAACTCCCTCATTCAGGTCTACACTCAGTCCGGCTCACTACGCTCTGCCAATAACGGTGCCTGGCACTTGCGTCACAACGGGGCCCTAAGCCACTAGCTAAACTCCTCTCTTTAGTTCCCTGGTGGTGGAACAAGGTTTCAAACTCCACACGATCCGCTGAGTCCCTCTCCATGTTTAAGAAGCTAAAGACCCAGCTCTTTCTCAAACACCTTCACACCTGATGGTATATATATAAATTGATACTATGCACCCTATGCATTACCTTTGTGCACTTGACACCTCTATCCTAAATCCTATCAGACTTGAACCTAGTTTTTTGGCACTTGTGTTGTTGTCTCCTGACTAGATCCTTGCTTGTGTTGTTTTAACTCTCAGCTGCACGTCGCTTTGGATAAAAGTATCTGCTAAATGAAATTGTAAATTGTGTAAACTGTACTCTTGAAGAAGAATATTCCAGCATCAAACGAATAACTCAATTTAGCTTGATTTAATTAACCCCCTGTATACAACTGCCTCATCTCCTCTAAAATCATTGCTAGTGAAATTCTTTACAAAATGGGACATGGAAAATTGAAAGCTGCAGATATCTGGTGAAATTCTGCAACTCCTTTCTATTATTAATATAATATCATAATCAATCAGAGCATGGACAGCTATAGTTCCCGATAAAAATGGTGTCTTTGGGTTGCAAGTCTCCTCTCTTGAAATACGTAGTCTGTCTCATAGGAGACAAGGTTTTATGATTCTGAAAATAATGCGGAGGATCTGGATCTAGTGCTTAAATCCAGGATCGACACGTCTGACTACATTGTTTTTGTTACATCTGGTATTAGGGATAGCTTTGGCTGTGGGTCAGAGGGGCATCTTGTCGTGAAAGGAGTGAGGGAAGTTCTGATCCTCAAGGGCCGCCACCTTTCCCCGATGCCGCCTTGAGTGGCGCATCTCCGGCTGGAGTCGGCACGGGGCAGACAGGAGGTGGGAGAGTGAGGGGCAGGAGAAAAGGACCAGGTTGTGAAACAGAAAAACACAGAGGCTGGAAAGGATAAGGAACACGGACAGGCTGAGCAGGTAGGAGAGGGAGGTGTACAGGATGAGCAGGTCAAAAAGGTTGAGAAGGCAACAGAATTTGAGCAGGTAGAGGTCGGTGGCCAGGATGAGCGGGTAGGGGAAGATTAACAGAATAAACAATAAATAAAACTGTGAGAAAGGGGAGTATAGAAAATTGACTGGACGAGATATGGATTGTGGTCTCAAAGAGCAAACAGAGCAGACTACTATTAGAGGGGCAGAGTCTGCACTGGAGAAAGGGGAAGAGATGCCGATGGATGATGGAATGACAAAAATGTCTATTAAAAAGGGAGCCCACAGGGGGTAGACAGGAAAATTCAACACAAAAGGAAAGAAAACGCACCCCTCCTCTTTACCTGAGGAGAACACAGAAGGAAGTGACTGTGAATGAAGTTCCACACCACACACGCAGATGCAGGAGGACAGAAAAGGAAAATCAGGAAGTTTTTACAGATCACCAAGGGTTTGAGAGCAGTCAAGGTGGAATATTTCTGCCAGACTCGCAGCTTTTTACTGACTCAGTTACAATGTTTTATGACAAACAGGAGATTTGGAGGAAAACACATGTACTGAACACGAAATCTTTAGACTGAAAAAATTTGCACAGAAAGTAAAAATGCCGCTCCTTGATGATGATTAAGACAAGTTTGGTTAGTGTAAGCCTGGTCTCAGCACCATTCTCCTCATGTGTAGTATAAAATTAAGCACTTTAAATCCAAATGGAGCAAGATATGACATGAAAAGAGCTGCTGTGTTTAAACTGGTTGATTCTTAAGAAAATAGACGTTTTGTTTATGCACGACGCACATAGCACCCTAGATACTGGGAGGGAATGGACTGGAAAAATGATTCTCAGTCATAAGTCACATATTAGTGGTGGGGTTGGTATAGTGATGGGGTCAGGATTCTTCTTTCAAAAGATTTTAAGCCATGCTCCCTTGAAGTAAAGGAAGCAGCCAAAGGCCGACTACTGAAAGTAAGAGCACAACATGAAAATACAGTTTTTATAAATGTTTATGTTGCAACCCTTGACCCCGAAAGACTAGCTTTTATGGATGCGTTACTTGATGTCATCAGAAAATGTGACAGTGAGGAGTACTTATTTCTGGGAGGGGATTTTAACTGTACAGCAATTTGCAAGCTGGGCAGAAATGGTCAGGAACCACATCCTGCACCTCTTAGTCGGCTCACACGTTTAATTAAATCATGTGAACTAAAAGACGTTTGGAGAGTATTTTTATGCAAACCAGAAGCAGTATAAATGGACACATTCAAAAGATAATGTGCTATTTCACGGCAAGGCTTCGTTGGTTTTATCGTTTTAAACAATTTAATGTGTTTAAACAATGGAACATAATTCCAGTTGGTTTCTCTGATCATTCCCTTGTTTGGTTTTTATAAAGAGTGTTAAAACAAACAGTGCTTTCTGGCATTTCAATGCAGCCCTTTCACATTATAACAAGTTTAGAGATGCTTTTGAGTTTTACTGGGGTCAAAACAGAGAGAGTGATTTTAGTTCTTTACAGCAATGGTGGGACATTGGCAAGTGCCAGATAAAGCAGTTTTGCCAGCAGTACACAATTTCACCAGAGACATAACCAGATCTATAAGAGATCTCGAGATTGAAATGGTAGAACAACAGAATTTAGCAGATTCCACAGGAGGGCGAGGCCATATAGAGGCTCCCAAATATAAAACGTCTGCTTTGGCTAACCTGCTGGGTATTACAGCACAGGGGGCACTGGTCTGCTCATGCTTCCTGGACGGCACATATATGGATGCTCCTTCTCACTTTTTATTTAGAGTGCAACAACGGGCAGGGAGACGATTCACTCTGTACGTGCAAAACTAGTGTACAGCTTTCAGAGTCTTCTGAGATTCGAAAATATGCAGCAGTATGACAGCCTAAAATAGATTGAAGAAGCACTCAACACAGAGCTTGAGGCACAACTTTTCCCTGCAGAACTCCATGATGCCCTACAAAGCCTGGAGAGTGGCAAAGCACCCAGCATAGATGGTTTACCTGTTGACTTTTGTAAGCCTTTTGGGCCGGTGCTTGTGGAGTATTTGTCGACTGTTCAGAGGGACAATACAACTGAGGGGGCGGTTGCCTCAGAGTTGCAGGAGGTCTGTGATTACTATATCTTGTCGAAAAAAAAGGGATTCGCAAGACATCTTTTCCAAGGTGTGAGCAAACAGACTGAGAAAAGTGATGGAGGTTATCTATGTTGACCAGACTTACTGTGTGCCTGGTAAGCAGATCACGAACAACATTACTTTAATTAGGGATGTTTTGGACGGCTCAAGTTCATTTGGAGTTGAAACTGGTCTTATTTCCATAGATCAGAAAAAGACTTTTGACCTGGATGAACACCAGCACTTGTGGTAAACTATGAAAGCTTTCGGTTTTAGACCAGGTTTTCTAGCCAAGATCAAGTTTTGTACAGTGACATTGAGAGTGTTCTTAAAATTAACATAGGTTTGACTGCTCATTTTAAAAGGTCCAGAGGGGGAATTATGCAGGGATGTTTTTTGTCCGGAATATTGTTTTCTCTGGCCATCGAGCCACTGCTGCATAAATTGAGGTGTGAGTTGTCTGGAGTTGCTTTTACTGGTTGAAGCGCAACATTTAAACTCTGCCTATGCAGAAGACGTAACTATTTTTGTAGAGGACCAAAGACATGCTGATGTTCTAGTAAGAACTGTTCACTAGTTTGGTCGAATATCCTCAGCTAGGGTAAACTTGGGGAAAACTGAGGCGCTGATGGTAGGAGAGGGACTGAATGGTAAGCTCATGTTACCTGGGGGTGGGGGGGGGTTGACATGGAAAATGGGGGGAAAGAAATATCTGGGAGTGTTTGTGGGTAATTATTCATTCATTCATTCATTCATTCATTCATTATCTTAACCATTTATCTTGCTCTCAGGGTCGTGGGAAATATACGTTTATGGGTAATCAATCTTTCTTAAATAATAATTGGGTGAATGTTTTAGAAAAAGTAGGACATCTTAAGAAGTTGAAATGGATTTTACCAAGAATGTCATATAGGGGTCTCATGTTAGTAATCAAAAACCTGGTGTCATCAACTCTATGGCATCGATTAACATGCGTCGATACTCCAATCAACCTCCTGGCCAAGATTCAGGATGTGCTGGTGAACTTTTTCCGGGACAAATTGCACTGGATTCCTGAGAGTGTGCTGTACCTTCCTAAGGATGAAGGTGGTCAAAGCCTGACCCCATCTAGCCAGCAGGGGTGCTATCTTCCATCTACAGTTCATTCAGAGATTGATCACTGGACCTAGAGACATAGAGTGGAGACCAGTACCCTATGCAATATTTTTTTTTGTGGACTCAGAATGAACTTGCCTATCGTTTTAATGGCTCTTAAGAACTCAAGCGATTTTGGGAACTACACCAGCAAAGCACAAGACATGCCGACCAAAAAAGGCTGTATCATGATGACATCAAAGAATGGCTTAGTCTGAAAATATCGGAGGCAACAAGATCAGCTCAGGACAGAAAGAACAGGAGGAGACTTGTTTGGCAAGCATGTCATCCTGATGGTGCTGGCAACCCTCGCTAACGAGGAGGCCTTGAAGAAGAAGAACTCAAACCTCAATGGATTACCTGGTTTTTATCGTGAGCTCAGAGTGTGGAATATGTTCAAGAAAGAAAGAATGGCCGTTCTGGCGCTCTGAGCTGGCTTTTAAAAAGAACCAGTAGTGTATGGTGGGCATATGGCGTAACATAGGACCCACTGTGTAAAAACTGTTGTGCCGGGCAAAGGTCGTCACATTGAGTCAGGTGGTGGAGCTAGCTGGGCCCAATCTTGACAATATTGCTGCACCAACATCTCACCTGGGAGTGAAATCCACATACCTCATTAGTCGTCTGTTATGTAATTGGAACGGCCATTTCACAGAAATGAAATATGAACTTTTAACATCATACTGCAATGGTTTTATTTATCCCAATAGTGAAGATCCATTTCTTGTTTCACGCCCGTATTTGCATATGAAACGGGTCGATGGTTTCGGTCGTTATGCCACTGTACTGTTTATAAGGGTGGGGACACCTGCTGTCAGTTGAGACTGAAGAGGTCACTTATAGATGAGTGATGAAACGTTTCTTTCAACAAATATGTCCAGATGAACTGATTCAGCTCTCTGTGGTAAGGGTCATATTGCGATAGTTACTGATTATATAATTACTAGATATTATGCGTCAGAAAAAAACAAAACATGCAAAATTAAAATCAGATTGTGCCTTGAGCAGTCACACACCAAAAAAAACAAAAACAGATAAGGTACCCAATAAAAACCAAACTAAGGTCGTTTTGACTTTATCGCCATGACCCTCTAGCTGCAATAGCAGCTCGAAAGGCTGCTAGCGCGTAGCGGCCTGAGTGACAGGCGTCGGCCCACGCCCTTCCTGTAGATCACCATCAAACTGCTGTTTCAGGAGATGCTGCAGGGAGTCTCATCGGTTAATCTTACTCAGATGTAACCCTATCAGATTCTACCTCTTACATACACACTTCATAACCTAATTCTAACCTAAACCCTAGTCCCAACCCTAAAATAGACCCTTAAAGAAGCAAATACCAGCCAGAATATTCTCACTCTGATGGTCAAGAACATCTAAACTGGTCTTCACAAATGTAGCGGAATAACACACGAGTTGCAACTTGCAGAAACGTGAAGAACCTTTCATGACACCTATGAGGACGCAGAAAGCAACAGAACAGGAATAAATGAGCAAGTGGGGCATAGCACCCCACTCGCTCAGTTATTCCTCTTCTGTTGCTACCATATAGCAACCCACTCGCTCAGTTATTCCTCTTCTGTTGTTATCATATAGCCCCCTACTCACTCAGTTATTCCTCTTCTGTTGCTACCATATAGCTCCCCACTCGCTCAGTTATTCCTCTTCTGTTGCTACCATATAGCCCCCCACTCGCTCAGTTATTCCTCTTCTGTTGCTACCATATAGCACTCCACTCATTCAGTTATTCCTCTTCTGTTGCTACCATATAGCACCCACTCATTCAGTTATTCCTCTTCTGTTGCTACCATATAGCCCCCCACCCGCTCAGTTATTCCTCTTCTGTTGCTACCATATAGCACCCACTCATTCAGTTATTCCTCTTCTGTTGCTACCATATAGCCCCCCCACTCGCTCAGTTATTCTTCTTCTGTTGGCATCACATAGCACCCACTCATTCAGTTATTCCTCTTCTGTTGCTACCATATAGCCCCCCACTCGCTCAGTTATTCCTCTTCTGTTGCTACCATATAGCACCCACTCATTCAGTTATTCCTCTTCTGTTGCTACCATATAGCCCCCCCACTCGCTCAGTTATTCTTCTTCTGTTGGCATCACATAGCACCCACTCATTCAGTTATTCCTCTTCTGTTGCTACCATATAGCCCCCCACTCGCTCCTTTGTTCCTCTTCTGTTGCTTTCTGTTCCTGCTCACACCCAGGTTCCTGCTTGTGTGTGTGTGTGTGTGTGTGTGTGTGTGTGTGTGTGTGTGTGTGTGTGTGTGTGTGTGTGTGTGTGTGTGTGTGTGTGTGTGTGTGTAAAAATAGGTCCTCTGCTATATCCCATCTCTTTTTTCTCTGACATATTTACCCTGTTATCCCTCCCCCCACTCGGTTCCTTCCACCTCCTCTCTCCCTGTTCCTTCCATTCTCTTCTGCCCCCATAGCTACCCCCCCACCCCCGCCCCACCCACCTTTCCCATCTGCCCTCCCTCAGAGTGGGCCTATTGTCTTCACTGGACAAAGGAGTCGGCCAGCGAACAAACGGCCTCTGTCCTCGGGGGGTGGGGTGGGGGGGTCGGAGGGCAGCGGGGGTCACCTGGTCTACACTCTGAGTTAACATGAGAACAGGGGGAGAGAGGAGAAGAGAGGGGGTGCGGTGGGAGAGAGGAGAAGAGAGGGGGTGTGGTGGGAGGGACGAGAAGAGAAGGGGTGTGGTGGGAGAGAGGAGAAGAGAAGGGGTGTGGTGGGAGAGAGGAGAAGAGAGGGGGTGTGGTGGGAGGGAGGAGTAAAGAGGAGAAGAGGTTAAGAAAAGGACAGAAGTTGTGAAATACATCTGACAAATAATTACTGCGGTACTGTGTTAGTACTGTTAGAGGTACTGTTGTCTGTGTACCGTGTGTATCAGTATGTACTGTGGTACTATGTTAGTACTAGTTTAGTGGTACTGTTGTCTGTGTACCATGTGTATCAGTAGGTACTGTAGTACTAGTTTAGCGGTAGTGTTGTCTGTGTACCATGTGTCAGTAGGTACTGTAGTACTAGTTTAACGGTACTGTTGTCTGTGTACCATGTGTATCAGTAAGTACTGTAGTACTAGTTTAATGGTACTGTTGTCTGTGTACCATGTGTATCAGTAGGTGCTGTAGTACTAGTTTAGCGGTACTGTTGTCTGTGTACCATGTGTGTATCAGTAGGTACTGTAGTACTAGTTTAGTGGTACTGTTGTCCGTGTACCATGTGTATAAGTATATAATGTAGTACTACTTTAGAGGTACTGTTGTCTGTGTACCGTGTGTATCAGTATGTACTGTAGTACTAGTTTAGTGGTACTGTTGTCTGTGTACCATGTGTATCAGTATGTACTGTAGTACTAGTTTAGTGGTACTGTTGTCTGTGTACCGTGTGTATCAGTATGTACTGTGGTACTATGTTAGTACTGTTAGAGGTACTGTTGTCTGTGTACCGTGTGTATCAGTATGTACTGTGGTACTATGTTAGTACTAGTTTAGTGGTACTGTTGTCTGTGTACCGTGTGTATCAGTATGTACTGTGGTACTATGTTAGTACTAGTTTAGTGGTACTGTTGTGTGTGTACCATGTGTATCAGTATATACTGTAGTACTAGTTTAGTGGTACTGTTGTCTGTGTACCATTTGTATCAGTATATACTGTAGTACTAGTTTAGAGGTACTGTTGTCTGTGTACCATGTGTATCAGTATGTACTGTAGTACCAGTTTAGTGGTACTGTTGTCTGTGTACCATGTGTATCAGTAGGTACTGTAGTACTAGTTTAGCGGTAGTGTTGTCTGTGTACCATGTGTCAGTAGGTACTGTAGTACTAGTTTAACGGTACTGTTGTCTGTGTACCATGTGTATCAGTAAGTACTGTAGTACTAGTTTAATGGTACTGTTGTCTGTGTACCATGTGTATCAGTAGGTGCTGTAGTACTAGTTTAGCGGTACTGTTGTCTGTGTACCATGTGTGTATCAGTAGGTACTGTAGTACTAGTTTAGTGGTACTGTTGTCTGTGTACCATGTATATAAGTATATAATGTAGTACTACTTTAGAGGTACTGTTGTCTGTGTACCGTGTGTATCAGTATGTACTGTAGTACTAGTTTAGTGGTACTGTTGTCTGTGTACCATGTGTATCAGTATGTACTGTAGTACTAGTTTAGCGGTACTGTTGTCTGTGTACCATGTGTATCAGTAGGTACTGTAGTACTAGTTTAGTGGTACTGTTGTCTGTGTACCATGTGTATCAGTAGGTACTGTAGTACTAGTTTAGTGGTACTGTTGTCTGTGTACCATGTGTATCAGTAGGTACTGTAGTACTAGTTTAGTGGTACTGTTGTCTGTGTACCATGTGTATCAGTAGGTACTGTAGTACTAGTTTAGTGGTACTGTTGTCTGTGTACCATGTGTATCAGTATGTACTGTAGTACTAGTTTAGAGGTACTGTTGTCTGTGTACCATGTGTATCAGTAGGTACTGTAGTACTAGTTTAGAGGTACTGTTGTCTGTGTACCATGTGTATCAGTAGGTACTGTAGTACTAGTTTAGTGGTACTGTTGTCTGTGTACCATGTGTATCAGTAGGTACTGTAGTACTAGTTTAGTGGTACTGTTGTCTGTGTACCATGTGTATCAGTAGGTACTGTAGTACTAGTTTAGAGGTACTGTTGTCTGTGTACCATGTGTATCAGTAGGTACTGTAGTACTAGTTTAATGGTACTGTTGTCTGTGTACCATGTGTATCAGTAGGTACTGTAGTACTAGTTTAGAGGTACTGTTGTCTGTGTACCATGTGTATCAGTAGGTACTGTAGTACTAGTTTAGTGGTACTGTTGTCTGTGTACCATGTGTATCAGTAGGTACTGTAGTACTAGTTTAGTGGTACTGTTGTCTGTGTACCATGTGTATCAGTAGGTACTGTAGTACTAGTTTAGAGGTACTGTTGTCTGTGTACCATGTGTATCAGTAGGTACTGTAGTACTAGTTTAATGGTACTGTTGTCTGTGTACCATGTGTATCAGTAGGTACTGTAGTACTAGTTTAGAGGTACTGTTGTCTGTGTACCATGTGTATCAGTAGGTACTGTAGTACTAGTTTAGTGGTACTGTTGTCTGTGTACCATGTGTATCAGTAGGTACTGTAGTACTAGTTTAGTGGTACTGTTGTCTGTGTACCATGTGTATCAGTAGGTACTGTAGTACTAGTTTAGTGGTACTGTTGTCTGTGTACCATGTGTATCAGTAGGTACTGTAGTACTAGTTTAGTGGTACTGTTGTCTGTGTACCATGTGTATCAGTAGGTACTGTAGTACTAGTTTAGTGGTACTGTTGTCTGTGTACCATGTGTATCAGTATGTACTGTAGTACTAGTTTAGTGGTACTGTTGTCTGTGTACCATGTGTATCAGTAGGTACTGTAGTACTAGTTTAGTGGTACTGTTGTCTGTGTACCATGTGTATCAGTAGGTACTGTAGTGCTAGTTTAATAGTACTGTTGTCTGTGTACTATGTGTATCAGTAGGTACTGTAGTACTAGTTTAGTGGTACTGTTGTCTGTGTACCATGTGTATCAGTAGGTACTGTAGTGCTAGTTTAGTGGTACTGTTGTCTGTGTACCATGTGTATCAGTAGGTACTGTAGTACTAGTTTAGTGGTACTGTTGTCTGTGTACCATGTGTATCAGTAGGTACTGTAGTACTAGTTTAGTGGTACTGTTGTCTGTGTACCATGTGTATCAGTAGGTACTGTAGTACTAGTTTAGTGGTACTGTTGTCTGTGTACCATGTGTATCAGTATGTACTGTAGTACTAGTTTGGTGGTACTGTTGTCTATGTACCATGTGTATCAGTAGGTACTGTAGTACTAGTTTAGAGGTACTGTTGTCTGTGTACCATGTGTATCAGTATGTACTGTAGTACTAGTTTAGTGGTACTGTTGTCTATGTACCATGTGTATCAGTAGGTACTGTAGTACTAGTTTAGTGGTACTGTTGTCTGTGTACCATGTGTATCAGTATGTACTGTAGTACTAGTTTAGTGGTACTGTTGTCTGTGTACCATGTGTGTCAGTAGGTACTGTAGTACTAGTTTAGTGGTACTGTTGTGTGTGTACCATGTGTATCAGTAGGTACTGTAGTACTAGTTTAGCGGTACTGTTGTCTGTGTACCATGTGTATCAGTAGGTACTGTAGTACTAGTTTAGCGGTACTGTTGTCTGTGTACCATGTGTATCAGTATGTACTGTAGTACTAGTTTAGAGGTACTGTTGTCTGTGTACCATGTGTATCAGTAGGTACTGTAGTACTAGTTTAGTGGTACTGTTGTCTGTGTACCATGTGTATCAGTAGGTACTGTAGTACTAGTTTAGTGGTACTGTTGTCTGTGTACCATGTGTATCAGTAGGTACTGTAGTACTAGTTTAGCGGTACTGTTGTCTGTGTACTATGTGTATCAGTAGGTACTGTAGTACTAGTTTAGTGGTACTGTTGTCTGTGTACCATGTGTATCAGTATGTACTGTAGTACTAGTTTAGAGGTACTGTTGTCTGTGTACCATGTGTATCAGTAGGTACTGTAGTACTAGTTTAGTGGTACTGTTGTCTGTGTACCATGTGTGTATCAGTATGTACTGTAGTACTAGTTTAGAGGTACTGTTGTCTGTGTACCATGTGTATCAGTATGTACTGTAGTACTAGTTTAGTGGTACTGTTGTCTGTGTACCATGTGTGTATCAGTATGTACTGTAGTACTAGTTTAGAGGTACTGTTGTCTGTGTACCATGTGTATCAGTATGTACTGTAGTACTAGTTTAGTGGTACTGTTGTCTGTGTACCATGTGTGTAAATGGCGCTGCAGGCGGCGGCCTCGGTCCTGTGATCTTTTGTGCTTTTTCTGTTTCTTTGTTTGTTTAGTTCCCAGCGCCTACTCACTAATCACATACACACCTCTAGGGAAGTTGTAGTACGGCCGATCCACCTGACCTACAGGTCTTTGGACTGCAGGAGGAAACCCACACAGACACGGGGAGAACGTGTAAACGCCACACAGAGGAGCCCCGGGGGGGGGGGGACTACCCCGGAGCTCGAACCCAGGACCTTCTGGCTGTGAGGCGACCGCGCTAACCACTGCGCCACCGTGCCGTATTTCTAAGACCGCTGTGCAGAGCGCGAGGTAAAGGACGCTGGTGGTGCTGATGGAGGAGTGTTCAGCTTAACCGGCAACGTTAAAGGGTCTGAGGTGAAGGTTCAGCCGCCTCAGAAACTGCTGGTTACCTCCAGCTGACTCAAATACCCGAGAGGTGACCAGACGTCTGACTGGAGTACAAACTGAATAGACTTCACTCATTTTCCCCCCCTCCTTTTCTCCCCAATTGTACTTGGCCAGTTACCCCGCTCTTCCGAGCCGTCCCGGTCTCTGCTCCGCCCCCTCTGCTGATCCGGGCAGGGCTGCAGACTACAACATGCCTCCTCCCATACATGTGGAGTCACCAGCCGCTTCTTTTCGCCTGACAGTGAGGAGTTTCACCAGGGGGACGTAGCATATGGGAGGATCACGCTATTCCCCCCCCCCCCGTTCCACCCCCCCCCCCGAACAGGCACCTCGACCGACCAGAGGAGGCGCTAGTGCAGCGACCAGGGCACATACCCACATCCGGTTTCCCACCCACAGACACGGCCAGTTGTGTCTGTAGGGACGCCCGACCAAGCCGGAGGCAACACAAGGATTCGGACCGCTGATCCGCCACCCGGACGCCCTACTTGAACTCAATGTTTTACCGAAAATCTTACCGAGGTCTTGATAGGTACTACAGGCCCATGCGGACTACGGCGAAGACACAGAAGGGGTGAGCAAGCCGGAGCACCGGTTAGACTGTAACAGCGTCAGTCCACCTGGAGAATGTCCGCCCTCCGTCCAACAGGGTGGACGAGGTTCTACTCTTAAATGGAAGAAACTCGGGCTTTTCTAGACCTGCCGCGCTGTGTCTCACTGAAACCTGGCTTAGTGAGCATATCACGGACTACATCTGCCGCAGTTCTAACTCCCCCGGGTCCGGGAGGACCGCGAAATGGAGAAATCCTGGAAAAAATGGGGTGGCGACATATGCTCCTACATAAAGGAAGGCTGGTGTACGGATGTCACAGTGTTGAAGAAGTCACGCAGTCCTCGTGCTTAGAGACCTTTTCCACTGACTAAACCATTCTGTTCATCATTTACTCTGGCCGGTGTCAGTATCCCACCCCAGGTCTGTGTTAAAGAAGGTTAAAACACCTGCTGATCAAGTTACGAACATGGAGCACAAATCCAGACTCCCTCCTCATTATCCTTGGGGCTTTTAACAGACTAAACCTCAGCCACGAACTGCAGAAATACAGACAGCGTGTTAAATGTCCCTCCAGAGACAAAACCACCCCGGATCATTGCTACACAATATTACAGGACGCCTATCGCTCAGCCCCGTGCAGCCCTGGACCTCTCTGGTCAGAGTCTGATCCATCTTCTCCCAATCCTCAGGCAGAAGCTAACACCTGCAAAGCCTGTGGTTAAAACTGTGAGGAAATGGACCAACGAGTCAAAACCGGAGCTCCAGGCCTGCCTCGACTGCACTGACTGGAGAGCTTTTGAGGCTACATCTACAGACCTGGACGAACTTACTGACACCGTGACACCTTACATCAGCTTTTGTGAGGACACGTGTGCCTACCAAAACCTTCTGTACCTTCATCAACAGTAAGCCCTGGTTCACAGCAAAGCCCCGGCAGCTTCGTCAGGCCAAAGAGGAAGCCTACAGGGCTGGAGATGGGATCCGGTACAACCAAGCCAGAAATACACCCACACAGGAGATCAGAGTGGCAAGAATTCACTAATCTGAACAGGTGAAAGACAGGTGATCTACCAACGATCCATCATGAGTCCGGGGTGGTCTGAAAGACATTACAGGAGACCCCCCCCCCCGCACACGCACACTGCAGGGAACCATCAACTGGCTGACGATCGATCTAAATGGGTTTTTCTGCTGGTTTGAAAAGCAAACGTTCACACCCTCACCCTCTCCGGCCACAACACACAACAGACTGCACTCCCTGCCAACCCCTCTCCCCTCCCCACCGACCCCCAGCCGCACTCAGGATGTTTGAGGACATCCACCAGCTCTTCCAGAGACAGAAGGCCAGGAAGGCCCCGGGCCCAGATGGCGGCTCACCCTCCTGTCTGAAAGTCTGAGCTGACCAGCTGACCTCCATTTTTTCTGTGTACCATGTATATCAGTGTGTACTGTGGTACTATGTTAGTACTGTTATCCGTGTACCATGTGTATCAGTGTGTACTATGGCACTATGTTAGTAGTACTGTTGTCTGTACCATGTGAATCAGTGTGTACTGTGGTACTATGTTAGTACTGTTATCGGTGTATCATGTGTATCAGTGTGTACTATGGTACTATTTTAGTACCGTTATCTGTGTACCATGTGTATCAGTGTGTACTATGGTATTATGTTAGTAGTACTGTTGTCTGTACCATGTGAATCAATGTGTACTGTGGTACTATGTTAGTACTGTTATCGGTGTATCATGTGTATCAGTGTGTACTATGGTACTATTTTAGTACCGTTATCTGTGTACCATGTGTATCAGTGTGTACTATGGTATTATGTTAGTACTGTTAGTGGTACTGTTGTCTGTACCATGTGTATCAGTGTGTACTGTTGTCTGTGTACCTTGTGTATCAGTATGTACTGTGGTACCATGTTTTCTGTCCTCATTGTTCTCTGTGAGTATTTGAAATACACAACACTTTAAAACCCCTATTGAAGACAGTACAGGCAGTAAAAGTATCTGGGAGCCATGTTGAGGACGAGACCAGCCGAAAAACAACACATTTCATCATTCTAGCCAAAGAAGTGAAGCTCAAAATATTAGTAAGGTCAGGTTTAAAGTAGACATGTTAATCTTTAAAAATGCTTCAGGAAAAAAATAACATTACTTTCCAACACTGTGTTCTTTAAAATGTAATTTTCTTGTACTGGACATTGATTTTTATAAATATATATATATGTATCTTTGACTTGTATTTTTTTCTATGGTATTCATTTGCCTCAAGGCCAGGAGGGGCCTTTTAGGGATTATAATAATATAACAGAGATTAAGGATTACTGGAAACAGTATGACAGGATTTACAGAACCAGACTAAAATACTCAGACTTTTGTATAACCACTGATTTTATTTTCCCCATGGAGGGTAGGATGGAGCGGGAGGTTGGCAGGCGGGTTGGTGCAGCAGCAGCAGCAGTAATGTGGACGTTGTACCGGACCGTTGTGGTGAAGAGGGAGCTGAGCCGGAAGGCAAAGCTCTCAATTTACCAGTCAGTCTTCGTTCCAACCCTCACCTATGGTCATGAGTTTTGGGTAGTGACCGCAAGGGTGAGGTCATGGATACAAGCGGCTGAAATGAGTTTCCTCCGTAGGGTGTTTGGGCTCAGCCTTAGAGATAGGGTGAGGAGCTCGGACATCCAGAGGGAGCTCGGAGTAGAGCCGCTGCTCCTTTTGGGCGAAAGGAGCCAGTTGAGGTGGGTCGGGCATCTGATCAGGATGCCTCCTGGGTGCCTTCCTTTGGAGGTTTACAGGGAACGTTCAACTGGGAGGAGACCCCGGGGTAGACCCAGAACTCGCTGGAGGGACTACATGTCCAATCTGGCCTGGGAACGCCTTGGGATCCCCCAGGAGGAGCTGGGGGAGTTGCTGGGGAGAGGGACGTCTGGAGTGTCCTACTTAGCTTGCTGCCACCACGACCCCACCCCGGAGAAGCAGCTGAAGATGAAGGAATAAATGAATGAGAAAATCTACCACAATAAAAATCTATACTTGGAATAGAAAACAAAGACATAAACTGTGTTTTACTTTAGGCTCTGTGGTACCTGGCGGCACCGTTACTGTACTTCAGTAGTACACTGTGCTGTAGTATATGACTACTGCAGTAATACAGTGTTGTAGTATATGACTACTGCTGTAGTACACTGTACTGTAGTATATGACTACTGTAGTAGTACATTGTATTGTAGTATGACTACTACATTACTACACTGTAGTTTATGACTACTGCAGTAGTGCAATGTTGTAGTATATGACTACCTCGGTAGTACATTGTACTGTAGTATATTACTACTGCAGCAGTACACTGTACTCTCGTTTATGACTACTGCAGTAGTACACTATACTGTAGTATATGACTACTGTCGTCGTACACTGCACTGTATTATATGACTACTGTATTAGTACAAGGCTCTATAGTAGTAGTACAATGCTGTAGTATAGGACTACTGCAGCAGTACACTGTACTGTAGTTTATGACTACTGCAGTAGTACAATGTTGTAGTATATGACTACTGCGGTAGTACATTGTACGCTAGTATATGGCTACTGCGGTAGTACACTGTACTGTAGTATATGACTACTGTAGTAGTAAAAGGCTCTATAGTTGTAGTACAAGGTTGTAGAATGACTGTACTGTAGTGGTACTGTAGTAGTTGGTCGTAGCGTGATCCTCCCACGTGCTACGTCCCCCTGGTGAAACTCCTCACTGTCAGGTGAAAAGAAGTGGCTGGTGACTCCACATGTATGGGAGGAGGCATGTGGTAGTCTGCAGCCCTCCCCGGATCAGCAGAGGGGGTGCAGCAGAGACCGGGGCGGCTTGGAAAATAGGGTAATCGGCCAAGCATAATTGGGGATAATCGGGGGGGGGCTATCTTTTTCACTAGCATAATGTACATCCCTATTTGGTTTCCTTAATGAATAGAAAAACGCAACAAAATTAAAACTGCCAAAAAGTTTGTGTTTGTGGCTTTCTACACACAGTTGCATCACAACAAAGTTTCAGTGAAACCAGTTAAAACTCACCAAAACCATTGTAAGTTATTTAGATAAGGCCTTCACAAGTTTCCAACCTGGTAAGTAGTAGTATTTCACAGGTTATAATTCAACGTTTCACGAAATTTTCCGTCCATTAATTTCATTGCTTCTTTTCTCGGCTACCCTCCTCTGACCTACTACTACGTTATCCAGGGACAACGACTTTCTTAAAGAGCAATATATATAATATCATTATACTATATAATCAATATAATTTACATCAAACCATCAATATAATTACTTACAGATATTTTAATTGTTATCATTAAATTATTGTCAAACTGCCTTTAACTTTAACTGACTCTTGATGAATTAGATGTATGGATGTTAACAAATTCAACTTATTAATGGATTTTAATTAATTATTTATGTCACATTTTACTGTGGGTTACAAACGTGTCGTCTGCCAAATCAAATACGAAAGGCTTGAATTGCTCCATATTCGACCATCCATGAGTAACTTGGAACCAAAGTTGGAATACCGCTCAAGTGACCGTCACCGGACACGTGAAGTCAAGGGATGGCGTTCACACCAGCTGTGGCCTAGGAGGCGGGGGAAGAGAACCGGGTTCCTAGTTCGGCTTCATGAACATCGCACACTGGTTCCCAGTATAACACGGTCCAACATTCTGGTTAACAAACAAGATGAGCTGCATATCCTCATACACAGCAGACAGGATGTTGCAAACTGCTCCATACTGTGCTTTTTGGAGACTTGGCTGAAACCAAACGTCCCAGACTACACAAAGAAGGTTTTACCCTGCACCTGGCCAACCCCACTGAGGACTCAAACAAACGGAAGGGCGGAGGTGTGTGTTTTTATATCAATCAAGAGGTGGTGTACAAACACAAACTCTGTCACAGTCATGCTGTACGGAGTTAGAGTCACTCACCACCAAGTGCAGACCCTTCCACCTGCTGCGGGAATTCTCCTCCATCATACTGATTGATCCCCGTCTACATCCCACCGCAAGCTGGGGCATCAGCTGCTGCCCAGAAGTTAGGGAGCCACATTATAGATGGTGAAAACTCGGACTCAGTGGTGCTGATACTTGGTGACTAACCGTGTTAACCCGAAAAAGACTACCAAGATTCAAACAGCAGATCCATGTCACCACCCGGTATGACAAAGTACTAGATCAATGTTACGGAGTCATCTCTGATGCGTTTCCTTCTGTGGCTCGGTCACCCCTCGGATATTCTGATCCTAACAGGATTTTTCTAATCCCCAAGTATCATCAAAAATTGTATTGGACTGGTAAAATAATGGTCTCCCCCAGACTATGGAGAGACTTGGTGACCGTTTAGATGTTACAGACTGGACTGTATTTAAGGACTCATGCCATGGCTTAGACAATACTATTATGGCTTACGACCATTTCCCAGGATGTGTACATTCCATCCAAGACAGTGACTGTGTTTAGTAACAACAAGCCACAGTTCAACAGAGAGGTGGAAATGTAATGTAGGAAGAAAAACAATGCATTCAAGAGGGCGATGGAGAACTCTACAAATCCACAAAATGTGAATTTGAGGGGGCTGTAAGGTAGGCTAAGGCCAGTTACAAACGCAAGCTGAACAGCAGAGGCATACGGAAGGGACTTCGGCAACTAAGGCCAAACACTCAGCCT
Organism: Lampris incognitus; assembly: GCF_029633865.1. Lineage (NCBI taxonomy): Eukaryota > Metazoa > Chordata > Actinopteri > Lampriformes > Lampridae > Lampris > Lampris incognitus. The sequence goes on along the minus strand of NC_079217.1, from coordinate 63,903,343 downwards.
GTACTGATCACCCCAAGCTCGCCGATCAACAATTAATTCTACTGTCATTTTGATAAAATCTCAACCCGCCAACAGAGTCTGCCTACAGTGGGAGCCCGGAGTCCACCTTTTGTGTTTGGAGAGCATGAGGTCAGGTGTCTGCTGCACAACCAGAACAGCAGAGAAGCTGCAGGCCCTGATCTTGTGTCCTCAGCCACTTTAAAATGGTGTGCTGCAGAACTTGCTTCTGTTCTGACTTGCATTTTTAAGTCGTCCAACTTGTATTTTTAATTGGTCTATCAACCAGTATAAAGTGCCAGCATACTTTAAATCTGCAGTAATAAATCATTTGCCAAATAAGCTCATTGTTAGCTGTTTAAATGACTACATGCCCGTTGCCTTAACATCTGTTGTAATCAAAGTGTTTGAGCATTTAATATGCAAACATCTGTCTAGTGCTGTGCTAGATCCCAATCAGTTTGCGTACAGGGCCAATAAGGTCAGTGGATGATTCTCGATCTCTCTCTCCACTCCATCTTGCAGCATCTAGAGGTACCTGCCACCTATGCTCGGGTACTGTTCATTGAGCATCACTCAGCTTTTAATACAATAATACCCACAAAGCTCTATAACAAACTTTTGCATCTAGGTTTCCATCAGTCTGTATGTCTCTGGGTCTTGGACTTCTTACTGGGCAGAACACAGGCTGTCAAACTCAACAATAGATTTTCAAACCCATTTACCGTTAGCACAGGTGTCCCTCAGAGGTGTGTCCTCTCACCTCTGCTCTACTCATTATACACCAATGACTGTATTTCACACTGTAAAAATGACCAAGTTTGCTGATGACACAACACTGGTGGGACTGACTTCCTGTAATGATGACACCGCTTATAGAAAGGAGGTCTCTTCTCTTGTCTGCTGGTGTGGCAATAACAATTTGGAACTGAACATCAACAAAGCTGAAGAACCTGTGGTTGACCTTTGTAAAAATCCAGGAGAGCTACAACCACGGGCCATTAACAACCAGGTAGTAGAGAGAGTGGATCATTTCAAATTCCTTGGAACTACAATCTCCTCCTCCCTGAAATGGGAAGACATCATCACCACTATCCAGAGGAAAACTCAAAGATTATTCTTTCTAAGGCAGCTTAGGAAATTTGAGTGTCAAGGGTTGCAAGCATACAGTTCTTCTTCATCAAGGCTTCTTCGTTAGCGAGGGTTGCCAGCACCATCAGGATGACATGCTTGCAGGGATACTGGATCCTATCCCAGCAGTCACTGGGTGGCAGGGGGGAGACACCCTGGACAGGCCACCAGGCCATCACAGGGCCGACACACACAAATCTAGGAACAATGTAGTACCTCTGAGTCACCTGACCTACATGTGTTTGGACTGTGGGAGGAAACCGGAGCACCCGCAGGAAACCCACGCAGACACGGGGAGAACATGCAAACTCCACACAGAGGACGACCCCCAAGGTTGAACTTCCCCGGGGCTCGAACCCGGGACCTTCTTGCTGTGAGGCGACCGCGCTAACCACTGCGCCACCGTGTTGAGATGGCCCATGCCATCTCAACACATGAAAGCAAATTTTAAAAAATAAAAATCCACCTGCTCATACAAAAGTGCTTCAGTAGATGCTCATCTCAAGAACTCTGAACTTCTCATCAAGACAACCAGCAGCAGTTTGAGCCACGCCTGGTTTTAACCTCTACAACCCCCCAACACCTCTTCCAGTACAGCACTAACTGGTTTATAACTGGTTGCTACTGACCACAAGGCTCGGGAATAACTGAGCCAGTCCAAATGTGCCGCCACAGGTGTGGTGGCCCAATGAGGACGAGAGCAGCAGGGAAACACATCTGCCATCTGAAAGACACTTCAACACGCCGGTCTACAAGCACATCCAACCCCCCCCCCCTAAAATATAAACCAGATTCCAGTATGAAGAAGGAGAAAAACATCTCACACTCACTCAGCGGCGGCGCTGCATTCACTTCCTCCTTTAACGTCACATCCAAAGACTTAAACGCAAACAAATGTCCATCCATGCTTCATCACCCCGCCCTACTTCAGACAGCAGCTGATCCACCCTTATCCAAATTATTACCCCTTTATTGGTGTGGATGGCAGGTAGGACTTTACCAGGAAACATGACAGGGTGCGTAGTGTCTCCATCTTCATCATAGCAGCCAGATGAGGAAGAAGAAGGCAGGTAGTGTTGACTGTGAGGAGGACGTGAAGGTGTTGTGTCTAACCAGCAGATATGACAGAGCAAGCGAGCAAGCTGGTAGAAGACCTTCACCAACTCATAGTACTACATCAGTAAGTACAACACATAGTACTACATCAGTAAGTACAACATCAATAAGTACAACACAGGTTCCACCAGGTTTTATGTGTTTCTGACACAACAGCCCTGCTAACTCTCATTCATCTGGAATGAAGCTCAGCCCACACTCACCGCACCACCACCTACGTAGAGACACACCGGTAGAGTAATGAAGCTCAGCCCACACTCACCTCACCGCCACCTACGTAGAGACACACTGGTACAGTAATGAAGCTCAGCCCACACTCACCTCACCACCACCTACATAGAGACACACTGGTAGAGTAATGAAGCTCAGCCCACACTCACCGCACCACTGCCTACACAGAGGCAGTGGTAGAGTAGAAACTGCAGTAAACAGGATTATTAATTAATCTCTTCCATCTGCACCAGTGATGTTCAGTCAGGTCAAACGTACTGCCTACTTTTAAATCACTTCTTAAAACTTAAAACTTACTTTTACAGGGAGGCTTTTTTTATAGTAAGTCTGTCATTGCCCAATTTTTCATATTATATTATATTTAAATATTATATTTATTTATTTTACAACATTGATATCATTATATAGCCAATACTTTTAGAATTTTAGGTTTTTAATTCTTTATATTTTTCTGTCATCACCTCGTTTTAGTTTTTATAATAATCCTCGTTTCACGGACCAATTCTCTGCCTTTTAATGATGCTCCCGTGACTTGATCCTGATCGTGTTTTACCTTGTTCTGTGGGGCGGATCTGGCAGTGCGTCCTATGTTTTTGTTGTATTTTGTTGTTTTATCTTGACTGTGGGGCGGCACGGTCGCCTCACAGCAAGAAGGTCCTGGGTTCGAACCCCAGGCCATCCTGGGGCCTTTCTGTGTGGAGTTTGCATGTTGTCCCCGTGACTGCGTGGGTTTCCTCCCACACCCCAAAGACATGTAGGTCAGGTGATCGGCCATACTACACTGTCCCTAGGTGTTAATGTGTGTCGGCCCTGTGATGACCTGGCGGCCTGTCCAGGGTGTCTCCCCGCCTGTCACCCAATGACTGCTGGGATAGGCTCCGGCCAGCATCCCCGTGCCCCTGGGAGCAGGATAAGTGGTTGGGATAATTGATGGATGGATGGATCTTGACTGTGTGCCTCATTGTATCGTGTCGTGTAAGGCAGCTCATAACGTTGTTTAGAAAAGTGTGATTAAGTTTATGTTTTTATTGTTATTGTGTGCCGTGGAGGAACAGCGGTGCGGGCTTTCATTCAACACAACAGCTGGTTTCACTTTACTGTTCAAGGTCATTACAATTGTTGCAATTTATCAAAAATGCATTTTATTGACGAGGGCAAAAGAACGATAGATAATTTCATGAAAGGTAAAGAACTCCACAACTACAATCACTTTAACGGTCGTTACAGGAGCTAACAAACGATCTGCAGACTTAAGTGTTTAATTAAAAGGTCAAGCTAGCTTAGCTTCTCAGTGTGCTTTGGCTCAAATGGCACAAAGCTAACTTGGCTTTCTGACCCAAGCCGCACCGAGAAGCTTAGATTACAGTTTTTAATGACAGTTTTTGGTGGTTAAAATCCAGTTGTGAAGGTAATTTGTCTTCGTGCATCAACATAACACAGCTTAGCTTTACAAACGGCACCGAGAGAGCCAGGCAGAAACATGGTCCAGAGAGCTGTTCCACTTTTGAGACTTGCAAAACACCATTACTTCCTCTTCCTGAGGTTTCACCCATATCATGTTTTCCTGACGAGGCTTTTCTTGTGGAGTTCAAGTTTCGGGTCCAAGGATGGACGGTGTCGTATGTCGTTTACTGTTGTGTATATTGTGGTCTACGGTTGTACCGATTGTCAAGCCCTTCGGGACTACCTGAAGAATTTGGGCCATACAGATGAACTTGACCTGACTATTTCTCTACATTAATTATCAAAAAGGTAACTGGTCCCCAAAGACATGATATATATTTATGATTAATATAGTTTTGGCTACCAAAAACATACTGTAGTGAGTCAGATATCACACTGAGGATATCGAGTCAACCTCAACAAGTATTCAAACCCATTCAAACGGTTGTGCACTGTAGTACATTTGACACTTTTTTCTATAAGTTTTTTTTTTTAAATTGAAGCCAAAAAGATATTTGAGAAACACACATTGTAAGTATAAACCGGTACACACAATACAGGTTGTAGTGTTAGCCAGTGAGGACGACAGGACATAAAGTAGGTTAGCCTGTAGAGATGCTAGCCCAGTGTAAATAATACGGGCTACAGTAAACCAGGCTAACATGATGTCGTCACTGTGAACCGCAGGCTAGCGTAACATTAGCTGGACGACTTCTTAGTGTCTCACTTTGCGCACAGTTTTTACACGTAGTATCAATATACAAGGTACGAGTAGTGTGCCGTGTGGTACATACGTATCTCCCTCTGTACACGACGGCCTGTCGGTACTTCTGACGCACATTGGTGGTTTGTCTGCACGTGAAAGGAGAATGTATGTATATGAGCGAGCCAGAATATATTATGGCTTGTGCGGCCCCTCATACAATATTATGGCTTGTGCGGCCCCTCATAATATATGATGGCTTGTGCGCCCCCTCATACTATAATATGGCTTGTGCGGCCCCTCATAATATATTATGGCTTGTACGGCCCCTCATAATATATTATGGCTTGTGCGGCCCCTCATAATATATTATGGCTTGTATGGCCCCTCATAATATATTATGGCTTGTATGGCCCCTCATAATATATTATGGCTTGTGCGGCCCCTCATACTATATAATGGCTTGTATGGCCCCTCATACTATATAATGGCTTGTATGGCCCCTCATAATATATTATGGCTTGTGCGGCCCCTCATACTATATTATGGCTTGTGCGACCCTTCATAATATATTATGGCTTGTATGACCCCTCATAATATATTATGGCTTGTGCGACCCCTCATAATATATTATGGCTTGTACGACCCCTCATAATATATTATGGCTTGTGCGGCCCCTCATAATATGTAATGGCTTGTACCGCCCCTCATACTATATGATGGCTTGTACGGCCCCTCACACTAAGCCACAAGCCAAAAGAATAAAACCAAACCTCCGAAGAAGTAGATTACCGATGCTGACCCCGTGTAGTCACTTACTTTACTACATGCGAGCCGTGACCCCGCTACACGACCGGGATTTCACTCCTACCTAAAAGGACCACGGGCGGTCACATTGACGGTGGGTTTTTAAACTCTATATTCTGTCAAGATAAACACCCAACTGAGATATAATGCATAGCATAGTGTGTCAGTATGTCTGTTAAGAAACGACTGACACCAGAATTAACATTTTAACAACTACAATACTATCTTAAACTAGTTAAACTCCAGAGAGACATGGTAGAACTTGAATACCAAAATTAAAAAAGTGAAAATATTAAAATATTAAAACCGAGGCGGTCATTTTGACGGCCCATGGTCGTTTTAGCTAGAGCTTATCGTAATTTTTTGTGCGATTGATCTAAAACTCATTATGCAAATATATGCAATTTTATGAGCATTCAGGGAGCAGCAGGTCAATTTCTTTTTTCACAAATTTGTTAAACTTTGAAAATCCGAAACGGTCATAACGACGTCTTGGTCTATGGGAATGACGTCAGCTGAGATCTGATATGTGTCATGTTTACAGGACATCTCTAACCAGTCACACTTCGACTGAGACGCTGGTTTCTGTCCATACTCTCTGGGTTCCGTCCATACTCTCTGGTTTCTGTCCATACTCTCTGGTTTCTGTCCATACTCTCAGTTTCTGTCCACACTCTTCGGTTTCTGTCCATACTTTCTGGTTTCTGTCCATACTCTCAGTTTCTGTCCATACTTTCTGGTTTCTGTCCATACTTTCTGTCCATACTCTCCGTTTCTGTCCATACTCTCTGGTTTCTGTCCATACTTTCTGTCCATGCTCTCTGGTTTCTGACCATAATCTCTGGTTTCTATCCATACTCTCTGGTTTCTGTCCATACTCTCTGGTTTCTGTCCATACTCTCTGTCCATACTCTCTGGTTTCTGTCCATACTTTGTCCATACTCTCTGGTTTCTGTCCATACTTTCTGTCCATACTCTCTGGTTTCTGTCCATACTCTCCGGTTTATGTCCATACTCTCTTCCTGTTTAAAGAGAAGTTGAGAGTTTATTTTCTTTCAAACATCCCTTGACCGGATCGAAGCCAGATTCAAAACTCGAGTTCTCGTTTACAAAAGCCCACTCTTCTTTTTCCATCCTTGCAACTTGATGCCTCTTTCTGCGGAGCCACCCCTCCGTTCATCCATCCGCCTCTTCTCTTGAGGACCAGCTTCCTCCTGTCATGGCCGCTACACAAACCAACCAGGAGGAAGGGAAGGGGCCGTATACTCACGCGCACACGCAGGTCGCGACCCACGTCCTGGGGCACGGGATCCACCTCAAGACAACGCTGTCTAATGACTCATTCGCGCACGCGCCCGGGACAGAAACCGGTTCTGTTAAAAAAAAAAAAAAAAAAACCCTGAAGGTCTAAATTACAACCCTGATCCCATCCGCAGTCCCAAAACAGCTCCAGAGCTTCCGAAACAACACGAGCTTCTCACGCAGACAGCACGGGAGGACGGGAAGCAGCGTGATTAACTTCTTTAATGAGTTAACGACTGATTTAACAAGTGAAGCAGCGAGAGGGCGGGCGACCAGCGACACGACTCACCTGGACGCCGGCACGGCCAACTCACCTGTCTGACGCCCAGCGAGGAGAGCCGCACGTAGGCGATAGGGAACAACAGAAACAAACAACAACTGGACGCAGAAGAAGTCTCCCTCCAGGCCTGGGTGGGCCAGTAGAATGACGTGACCGGGGCTCGCGAGCCGCAGCAGATTGTTTGTGTCGTCACACGTCAGTCGCTCTCTGCAGCACGAGCTGCTGTGAGAAAAGCGACAGGTAACCTGACCTGCTGCAGGTAGTTTAAAGCCCCGCCCCGCACACGCACACGCACGCACGCACGCACACCCGCACGCACACCCGCACGCAGAAACTAATGGTCACACACCTGAACCGGGTTAAGTACACCTGCGCTGAACAGCCTGCGTCTCCTTTTGATTACCTCTCTCTCTCTCTCTCTCTCTCTCTCTCTCTCTCTCTCTCTCTCTCTCTCTCTCTCTCTCTCTCTCTCTCTCTCTCTCTCTGTCTCTCTCTCGCTCTCTCTCTCTCTCTCTCTCCCTCTCTCTCGCTCTCTCTCTCTCTCTCTCTCTCTCTCTCTCTCTCTCTCTCTCTCTCCCTCTCTCCCTCTCGCTCTCGCTCCCTCTCGCTCTCTCCCTCTCGCTCTCTCCCTCTCTCCCTCCCTCTCACTCTCTCTTTTTCTCTTCAGTTCAATTCAGTGACGCTTTATTGGCGTGACTGCAGTAGTTACAATGTTGCCAAAGCAGGTGACGGTAAAACAGGTCAACAGAGAACCAAACAAACAATAAAGATGAAAATAAAAATGAAAAAGGGAACAGATGGAGCTGGCAGAAACACAGAAGAGCCCTTGAACGGCAACTGACAGTAGCTGACAGTGTTTTGGCCACTCACCGACCCTTACGCTACGGCATTATAGCGCGCGGTCATTTTGACCGCTCATGGTCGTTTTAGGTAGAGATTATCATAACTTGTTTCTGTGCAGTTGGTCTAAAACTGGTTTTAATGCAGCTTTAGGGGCATCCAGGGGTGGCAGATCCAGAGGGACTGTGGGTTTAATGCAGCTTTAGGGGCATCCAGGGGCGGCAGATCCAGAGGGACTGTGGGTTTAATGCAGCTTTAGGGGCATCCAGGGGCGGCAGATCCAGAGGGACTGTGGGTTTAATGCAGCTTTAGGGGCATCCAGGGATGGCAGATCCAGAGGGACTGTAGGTTTAATGCAGCTTTAGGGGCATCCAGGGATGGCAGATCCAGAGGGACTGTGGGTTTAATGCAGCTTTAGGGGCATCCAGAGGGGCGGCAGATCCAGAGGGACTGTGGGTTTAATGCAGCTTTAGGGGCATCCAGGGGTGGCAGATCCAGAGGGACCGTGGGTTTAATGCAGCTTTAGGGGCATCCAGGGATGGCAGATCCAGAGGGACTGTGGGTTTAATGCAGCTTTAGGGGCATCCAGGGGTGGCAGATCCAGAGGGACTGTGGGTTTAATGCAGCTTTAGGGGCATCCAGGGGTGGCAGATCCAGAGGGACTGTTGGTTTAATGCAGCTTTAGGGGCATCCAGGGGTGGCAGATCCAGAGGGACTGTGGGTTTAATGCAGCTTTAGGGGCATCCAGGGGGGCGGCAGATCCAGAGGGACTGTGTGTTTAATGCAGTTTTAGGGGCATCCAGGGGCGGCAGATCCAGAGGGACTGTGGGTTTAATGTAGCTTTAGGGGCATCCAGGGATGGCAGATCCAGAGGGACTGTAGGTTTAATGCAGCTTTAGGGGCATCCAGGGATGGCAGATCCAGAGGCACTGTGGGTTTAATGCAGCTTTAGGGGCATCCAGGGGCGGCAGATCCAGAGGGACTGTGGGTTTAATGCAGCTTTAGGGGCATCCAGGGGCGGCAGATCCAGAGGGACTGTGGGTTTAATGCAGCTTTAGGGGCATCCAGGGATGGCAGATCCAGAGGGACTGTAGGTTTAATGCAGCTTTAGGGGCATCCAGGGATGGCAGATCCAGAGGGACTGTGGGTTTAATGCAGCTTTAGGGGCATCCAGAGGGGCGGCAGATCCAGAGGGACTGTGGGTTTAATGCAGCTTTAGGGGCATCCAGGGGTGGCAGATCCAGAGGGACCGTGGGTTTAATGCAGCTTTAGGGGCATCCAGGGATGGCAGATCCAGAGGGACTGTGGGTTTAATGCAGCTTTAGGGGCATCCAGGGGTGGCAGATCCAGAGGGACTGTGGGTTTAATGCAGCTTTAGGGGCATCCAGGGGTGGCAGATCCAGAGGGACTGTGGGTTTAATGCAGCTTTAGGGGCATCCAGGGGGGCGGCAGATCCAGAGGGACTGTGTGTTTAATGCAGTTTTAGGGGCATCCAGGGGCGGCAGATCCAGAGGGACTGTGGGTTTAATGTAGCTTTAGGGGCATCCAGGGATGGCAGATCCAGAGGGACTGTAGGTTTAATGCAGCTTTAGGGGCATCCAGGGATGGCAGATCCAGAGGCACTGTGGGTTTAATGCAGCTTTAGGGGCATCCAGGGGTGGCAGATCCAGAGGGACTGTGGGTTTAATGCAGCTTTAGGGGCATCCAGGGGGGCGGCAGATCCAGAGGGACTGTGTGTTTAATGCAGTTTTAGGGGCATCCAGGGGCGGCAGATCCAGAGGGACTGTGGGTTTAATGTAGCTTTAGGGGCATCCAGGGATGGCAGATCCAGAGGGACTGTAGGTTTAATGCAGCTTTAGGGGCATCCAGGGGTGGCAGATCCAGAGGGACTGTGGGTTTAATGCAGCTTTAGGGGCATCCAGGGGTGGCAGATCCAGAGGGACTGTGGGTTTAATGCAGCTTTAGGGGCATCCAGGGGGGCGGCAGATCCAGAGGGACTGTGTGTTTAATGCAGTTTTAGGGGCATCCAGGGGCGGCAGAT